>NC_143021.1:146021670-146193670 GCF_055824585.1 Amblyomma mixtum
TGATTGGAGTCAATATACATCTTCACCGCCTTGTTACGGCCAATCTCCCTTGTGGGTATGTGCCATCTTATTAGGCCAATAATAACATCAATAAACATCGGCCCTGACTGCTGAGAGCAACATTTCTTGTTACGTGTTTAAGAGACATGCGAAAACGTGCTCAGTCAAAACAATCCACCATAGATGTAGTCTTGGCAATAATGACGCATTTTTTAGCGGAAAAGAAATGAATGCCACATGTGGTGGTTTATTACAGGTCACTATAACTAAAGCGGATTTGACGGCACAGAAGATGGTACAGAGAAGAATACGTAACACAACGAGCGCTCCGTGTACCGTCTTTTTCTGTGCGCCTTCTTTTGTGTCGTCAAATGCGCTGTAGCTATAGCAGTCAAAAACCAACGCGCCCAACAGATTGTATTGTTATTACAATTGCTAGTCGTTTTGCTTGAGAAGACCGTTTGCTCTCGACATTGTAATTTGAAATGAAGCAAGGTACATCTCGTGCAGTTTTTATAGTTTTAAATCATAGATACTTAGTCTGCAGGAGGGCTGGCGCGAAATTTGATGCTGGTAGTCTTTTCTTGCTTATAAGGCAAAGGAAAATACGGCTGCTCTTACTGACTCGTTAACTGGTTTTCGAAACCGGGAGCCATGGTGGTATCGGAGCAGCAACGCTTATTTCACGAAATTATTGCTTAAGGAAGAACTCGTAAGGAGCTAAAGAATACTTCTGAACAACTTGGTCTTCTTCACAATCGCCATCCTATTCATTATACTTTGAGTGAAATCAGCAGCAGACGTACCTCGGGCCAGCAATTCTGCAAGAAAAAAAGGATGCCGTGAATACGACAATTTTTGCACAGTTGCGCAGTAATGAGTGCAACCCGCTAACGGAATAGTGTGTATCGCCAGTCCCCAACAGTGAATCAGCAATATGTCACCAACAGTTCAATCGGCGGCAGTAACGAGGTTGAAGGCTGACAGATTATCACTGTGACGGCAGTGCAGAGTACAGCGAATCCGTCGATACCGATGGCGTGAAACATTGCAAGGTGCTGTAGATGTAACTTGAAGAGCAAGTTCAGGGAGTGATATACGAAAGAGGCAAAATGCCTTTGAAACAAAAAAAAAAGCGCCAGTAAAGCCCAAGGCAGAGCCTCGCAAGCGACATACGGATGTCGAGGGTTGGCCTCCAACGCACGGAATATATTGTCACGACCAGAGGAGCCGTGAAGGTAGACGTCGAGAAGAACCCAAGACTGGGAGCCCTTTTTTAATTATGGAGCCAGCTTCCACGACACAGAACAGAACAGCGCGCCACGAGAGCCCACTGCCGCTTCGTCGTCGTCTTCGACTCAGCGCGGAGGCCACGCGGCGCGTTAGGCGCGTGGCATTATTCCCCCCCGCGAAAGCAAACATTGTCTCGATGTGGAATGGGGTATGTACAGTGAGGGGAGGAGGAACAAAAAAAAAAGACTGGGGGTGAGGTGAATTATACAGTGCGCTCTAGATGACATGCAGGGAGAGTCAAGTTCACACGTGGGGTAAGGGGAAAAGGTACGAAACAGCGTGAACACAGCGCTCAGTCACGCGAAAAGTGCGGCTTTAAGCGCACTACATGCACGATTTCAGGCCGTTGACGCTGAGGGCCGGCGACCACAGTTCCATGGGGGACAACTTCGTAGTTGACGCTGTTCAGGCGGCGCAGGACTCTGTACGGGCCAAAATACCTATTTAAAAGCTTTTCGCACAATCCCTTGCGGCGCACTGGTGTCCACACCCACACGTGGTCGCCCGGCTCGTAGTGCACGTCCCTGTGCCGAAGGTTATAGTGTCGGGCATCGGCGGATTGCTGGTCCTTGATGTGCAAGCGGGCCAGTTGACGGGCCTGCTCTGCTTGCTCCACGAAGTGGCCAGCTTCAGAGGGAAGCTCTGCGTCGCCGTACGGCAGCATGGCGTCTAGCATCATGCGGACCTCCCTGCCATACACGAGACGGAACGGGGTGAACTGGGTGGTTTCCTGCGTCGCGGTATTATATGCGAAGGTGACGTACGGCAAGACCTCATCCCAGGCTTTGTGTTCAACGTCGACGTACATCGAGATCATGTCCGCCAATGTTTTGTTGAGCCGTTCCGTTAGACCATTGGTTTGGGGATGATACGCTGTTGTCGGTCGATGAGCAGTATGGCTAAGCGCTAAGATGTCACGTAGGAGTCGGGCTGTAAACGCCTTGCTTCGGTCAGTAATGACGGCCGATGGGGCGCCGTGTCTGAGCACGATGTCGTGCATAAAGAAGTGGGCAGCTTCGGCGGCAGTACCTCGCGCCAGGGCCTTCGTTTCAGCGTAGCGGGTCAAGTAGTCTGTGGCGACTACGATCCACTTGTGGCCGGAATACGAGAGAGGAAATGGCCCCAGAAGGTCCATGCCGACTCTGTCGAATGGTATTTGTGGCGGCTCGATGCACTGAAGCAGTCCAGGAGGCTTGAGCGCGGGTTTTTTTCGCCGCTGGCATTGCCGGCATGTCCGGACATAATGCTTGACACTTGAAGTTAGGTTGGGCCAGTAATAGTTCTGCCGGATTCGGGATAAGGTGCGGGTAACTCCAAGGTGGCCGGAAGTCGGTTCATCATGGCAGGCAAGGAGGACTTCATCCCGCAGATCAGACGGTATGACGAGCAGGTAAGTTGTCGGACTTGAAGTAGAGTTCTTTTTATAAAGCACCCCTCTCCGCAGGCAGAACGACGATAGTCCACGAGCTAGGTTTCATGGTATCTCAGGGCACCCACCTTCGAGATGTTCGATGAGCAGACGGAGCTCGGCGTCGGCACGCTGTCTGGAAACGAGCTCAGATGTGCTGACCGCTCCAAGGAAGCTATCATCGTCGGTGGTGTCTTGCGGAGGAGATTCGACGGGAGCGCGTGACAAGGTATCAGCGTCGGTGTGTTTCCGGCCTGACTTGTAGGTGACGGTGAAATCGAATTCCTGCAGGCGTAATGCCCAACGTGCTAGGCGGCCGCAAGGGTCCTTTAAATTTTTCAGCCAGCACAGCGAGTGGTGGTCGGTGACGATACGAAACGGTCTTCCATAGAGGTATGGGCGGAACTTGGCGGCGGCCCAGACTACCGCTAAACATTCTTTTTCCGTGGTAGAGTAGTTCAACTCAGCACGCGACAGCGCGCGGCTGGCGTAGGCAATTACTTTGTCGACACCGTTTTGCCGCTGAACTAGAACGGCGCCAAGACCGACGTTGCTCGCATCCGTGTGCACCTCCGTATCGGCATCTTCGTCGAAATGTGCCAGGATGGGCGGTGATTGGAGTAGGCGTCGTAACTCGTCGAAGGCAGTCTGTTGTTCGTTGCCCCAAGAAAATGACGTGTCATCACGGGTTAGGAGAGTCAGAGGGCTGGCGAGCTGGGCGAAGTTTCTAATGAAGCGGCGATAATAGGAGCACAGGCCCAGAAAACGTCGGACTGCTTTTTTGTGGGAGGGGACCGGAAAGGCAGCAACGGCAGCAAGCTTCTCTGGGTCAGCGCGGATTCCGTCAACACTAATGACGTGCCCGAGGAACTTCAGTTCGGTGAACCCAAAGTGGCATTTTTCTGGTTTGAGGGAGAGGTTGGCGGATCGAACGGCTTTGAGGACAGTCCTGAGGCGGTGCAGATGTTCCGTGAACGTTGCGGAAAAAATGATGACATCGTCAAGATAAACAAGACAGGTCTGCCACTTCAAACCGGTGAGAACGGTGTCCATCATTCTTTGGAACGTGGCAGGAGCACAGCAGAGCCCGAATGGGAGGACGCGAAATTCATACAGCCCGTCCGGTGTAATGAATGCGGTTTTCTCACAGTCCCTCTCATCAACTTCTATCTGCCAATAACCACTTCTGAGGTCGACCGAAGAGAAGTACTTGGCTTGACGAAGTCGGTCGAGGGAGTCGTCGATACGCGGTAGCGGGTACACGTCTTTCTTGGTCACACTGTTCAGCTTCCTGTAGTCGACGCAGAACCGTAGTGTCCCGTCTTTCTTTTTCACGAGGACGACAGGAGACGACCACGGACAGCTTGACGGTTGGATGACGCCGTCTGTGAGCATCTCTTCGACCTGTGTTTGAATAGCATCTCGCTCACGAGGGGACACACGATAGGGCTGCTGATGGATGGGTCGGGCTCCTTCATGCGTGATAATGCGGTGTTTAACGATCGACGTTTGGCGCACTTTGGACGACGACGTGAAACAGGCACCAAACTCCCGCAAGAGGTCCTGGAGTTGCCTCTTTTCAGTGGGTGGAAGGCCAGGATTTATGTCTACGCTGGTGACCGCTTCGGCGTCAGCTTCAGGTGTGTCCTCCGCACAAGCAAAGCATTCGGCCACTTCCTGAACATGGTCGACGTAAGCGATGGCTGTGCCACGGAACAGATGTCGATGTTCATTGCAGAAGTTGGTGACAAGGACCTCTGTACAACCTTCATGAAAGGATCCAAGGCCCCGTGCCACCGCAACCCCCTTAGTGAGTACGAGGGAGACATTAGGCTCGACAACCCGGAGTCCCCTATGTGGCTCGTCGCAGGTAACTCTCGTGAGAATGCTGGCACGTGGTGGCACCGTAACGTTATCGTCGGCGACTCGCAGGGCGGACCGAGAACCCTGGTGCGCTGGTTCTTCTGTGGCCATTGCGGTAGAAAACGTCACCAAGCGGTTCGGGAGGTCTATGATCGCACCGTGCTCGCGAAGAAAGTCGATGCCAAGGATGACATCGCGAGAACATTCGCGGAGAACGAGAAACGTGGCAACAAATGTGCAGCCTCGAACCGTAACCCGGGCCGCACACATGCCGAGTGGTGCGACAAGATGTCCGCCTGCCGTGCGTATGTCGGGACCGTCCCAGGGTGTCGTCACTTTTTTCAGGGCCGTCGCAAGCCGTCCGCTAAGGATAGAGTAATCTGCGCCCGTATCGACCAACGCGCTAACCTCCTTTGTGTCGACGAGAACAGGGATATCCAAAGAGACCCTTCCTTCAGCGCGGCCCGTCGATGGCTGTTGTGGATGACTCAGTCGGTGCGGCGGCGGAAACTGGTCGGCGACTGGGGTTGCGTCGTCGGGTCGATTCAAGCGGCGGGTTGAGGGAAACTCTTCGGCGATGCGGCGTTCGGCGTCGGGGCGATTGGGTACGTGCGGCGGCGGAAGCGGGTCGGCGATTGGGGTTAGGGCATCGCGGCGAGTCGAAAGGCGCGTCGGGGAAAACTGCGCAGCGTTGCGGCATCCGATGTCGGGGCGATTAAGTTGCTGCGGCGGTGGAAGCTTTGCGTCGGAACGGCGTTCGGCGGCCTCGCCTCCAAAGGCCGCCGGAGCTAGTTTTCCCGACGAGGGCTCGAGGAACCACGTTGTCCTGAGGCGAAACGGGACCCAGAGGGCGAAGACCGGCGTGGAGAGGGCGATCGCGACTCGCGGCGCGGAGGAGATGGTGAACTACGCTGGCGGGTGACATACTCGGCGATGTCTTGAGGGCGCTCTCCAGGGCGTGGACGGGGGCTGTCGACAGAAAAACCGCGTAGTCCCATTGCGCGATAGGGGCACCGCCGGTAGAGATGGCCGGCCTCACCACAGTGGTAGCAGAGCGGGCGTTGATCCGGAGTGCGCCAGAGGTCAGTCTTCCGCGGTGCCTGGCGCCGATCCGCCCAGTAAGGAGTAGGCTGAGCAGAGTGCACCGCGACCAATGGTGCGGTGTAAGGCAAAGGCCCAGGAGATGGGGCCGCGCGGCGCACGACGTCCGCGTACGTGACTGGCTGGACCGGAGTCGGGTACGGCGCGGGATCGTATGGAGTCGGTTGCGGCGCCGGCACAACTGCAGCGTCTGGTGCTCTGAGGGCCTGCCGGACTTCCTCGCGGATGACGCTGGTGACGGAATCGACGCGAGGGGCAAAGGTTCCTTGAAGGTGCTGCAGCTCCTCGCGGACCACTGAACGGATGAGTTCGCGAAGGGAGTCCGGATTCGTCCTGGGATCATGGTCGAATCGGTCCAACGTTGACAGTGTCGACGACGGACGCAGTTGCCGGGCGTACTGTTGCGATCTCTGCTGCAGCAATTTCTCCATGTGGACGGCCTCGGCCAGAAACTCCGCGACGGTGTTGGGCGGGTTCCGCACGAGGCCGGAAAAGAGCTGGTCTTTCACGCCGCGCATGAGGTGCCGCAGCTTTTTTTCTTCAGGCATGGCCGGATCGGCGCGATGGCAAAGACGCGTCACATCCTCGACGTACATGGCAACACCCTCATTGGGAAGCTGAATTCTAGAGGACAGGGTACGCTCCGCGCTCTCCCGGCGGTCGCTGTTGGCGTACGTACTCCTGCCACGTCGAGAAAGTAGCCTCACGGTTTTCGAACCAGGTACGTGCAGAGTCCTCAAGGCTAAAGTACACGTTACGCAGCTTTGTAGCGGCGTCCCAGCAGTTGAAGGTCGCAACCCGTTCGTAGTGCGCCAACCAATCTTCTGCATCTTCAAACAGGTCACCGTGAAAGGGCTTAGGCGTTCGTGGGGTCTGAAGAGTGAGATAGGTAGGGCTGGCTGCAGGAACAGTCGGAGGCAGGGCGGGTATTGGCGTCGCCATGAGCGTAGGGGTAGTCGAGGGCTCACCGACAAAAGGGAGGGCCTCGGGGGACAAGCCTCGGATCCTCCGGCTGGCACGATGGACAGGGGTGGTCACAAGAGGCGGGCGTGTCGAGTCGTCCTCAGGAGTAGGGAGCATCGGCCGCACCTCCACCAGTGTCACGACCAGAGGAGCCGTGAAGGTAGACGTCGAGAAGAACCCAAGACTGGGAGCCCTTTTTTAATTATGGAGCCAGCTTCCACGACACAGAACAGAACATCGCGCCACGAGAGCCCACTGCCGCTTCGTCGTCGTCTTCGACTCAGCGCAGAGGCCACGCGGCGCGTTAGGCGCGTGGCAATATTTTCTTCTATTTTTCTAATTTTATCACATTTGAAAGAATTACCAGGTTACTTTTGCTCTCCTAAATATAACAATAACTATAATGGCAAGCTTTCTTGGCTTACCCTGGTTCGAAACCTTAGATACATTCATGTATGCATGCCAATGAGACCCTCATCAACTCCATTGCACTCAGATATGACAGAAACAGAACCTTGATCCAAATAATGGTAATGCCGGAAAACTTAACCCATTCTCAAATTGGTAGTGCTAAAATGTCTGTTTTAACACGAACTTTTGGCTGATATAGCTCGAGTTGAATGCATGCGAAGGTGCGACTGAACAACCATAACAACTGTTAGGCCTATGTTAATGGTCATTTGCAATATAGTTTCCTGATTTTGCAGAAAATGTCTGCAACAAATAAGAGGACGCTGGAGGCAGCACAGAACACCTGCCTGCGGATCTGTCTTGGCCTCCCGAACCGCTCCTCCACCTCGGGAACAGTTGCGGAAGCAGAATGTCTACCGCTCGGAGTGATCGCCGCTCAGGTAATGATTCTCACCCGTCTACGTCATGTACTTCAGGGGAATAAACATTTCCTGCACCTAGTTCATATAACCCACAGCAATTCCGGATTTGATCAAGCTATTGCACCTTCTTGCCATCAGTCAGCCGCGTAAACTACCGGCTGGAACTTTTCCTCCTTGGACATTCTCAAAGTCAGAAATCAAACAGTTCATACTGAGTGTCACTGCGAAGAATGGCATGCCACAGGCTGCGCTGATACAAGCTGCTCTGAACTACTTAGCTGAGCAGTATTCGCAAGACACACGCACACACCTTCACTGATGGCTGAGCTTCTCACGCCTCCTCATCATGGGACGTATACGTGCCCTCATCAAGCCAAATGCTGCCATGGCGACTGCAGCGTATGACATCCCCCATCAAAGCTGAGCTATACAGAATAAAATAAGCTGTCTCCTATATCCTGCGCCATAATACAGGACACTCAGTAATCTCCACGAACTCGCAAGGAGCGCTACAAACCTTGTCCGACCTGCGGAAGAAAAAAAATAATCACCACCCACTTTCTCATTATGTTGCTTGCTTGCACCACTTTGTTGCTGCTGAAAGCCGCTGTGCAATTTTTCAATGGATTCCAGCTCACTGCAGCATTCTGACCAACGAGAGAGCACAGGAAGAGGCCCGCAAATGTCTACTGCACCGTAACACCTTAACTACTAGCGCATCTTCTTCACAAAATCAGATGCATCCGAAGTCACCAAAGGATGAAAATAATCGCTTCTGGAACTCGCCAAGTCATCATTACCACTCTGCGTTCCATGGACCCACAGCTCAAATTAAGACCGGTACTCGGGCGTCCGCTAGAAACAACTTATCATCACCTTCGTCTTAATATTGCGTTGGCGAACAGTCTACGATATCGCTTCAAGCAAGCACACAGGCCGTATTGTGACAACTGCGCTCAATTGAGACTGTACTTCATATTCTCTCCGGATGTCCAGCGTGCGCCAACGAACGTGCGCACTATGAAGAATGCATGCAGTCTATCACCCACATGCCGCTCAAAGCGGACTCGAATTAGGTCCTTATGGCTGCTACAGAGAGCAGCGATGTGCAATGATATTCTTATTCGCCTATTTAGAAGCTACAGGTGTTTTAGACGAACCCTAAGTTTCCCGAACCCGCTGTACGTGAACAGAACTTGACTTCGGTCTCATTCAAAGAAGCCACCATGCAGTGAACTTCGTTGCAACCCTCTTCAATGGCTGCACTCTTTTCTAGCCCCCTTCTTCCATCTTTACTCCCCTGTTCCCTCCCCTACGCAGAGTAGCATGTCAGAGAATATTTACGCCGGCTTAAATTCTTGCTTCTCATTATAAAGCTCTGTCACCATAAACTAAAAGATAGACTAGGATAGATACTCAATCAATGATATCTAGCGCAAACTCGATGAAGGACAAAGAGGTACACAACATAGGCGCTTACTACCGACTGAAGAAAACCTCAGGTGACCAAGGCGGGTCGGAACACTAAAGGAAAAACAGTCACATGCTAGTGATGTGAAACTATCGATAGTACTATCGATACTATCGATAGTACTATCGATAGTATCAATAGTTGAGTCACAATCGAACTATTGATGGAAAAAGAAACTATCGATATTACTATCGATAGTTAGTACTTTGGATAGTTGTATCGATAGTACTGTCGATAATAGTTTCGATAGTTCTGTCGATAGTACAATCAATAGTTCTTTCCACAGTTCTATCGATTGTACTATCGATAGCCGCATTGATACTACTTGCTATATACAGTACTATCGATTCTATAAAATCAACCACACCTACTCATTGCATTTTAAACTTGGTTTCCTGACTGTGTGGTATGGAGGTGATTGTATGAGTAACTGACAAGACTTGCCCCTTTACACAGCCTACGCCTCACCGAGCTCTGCAGACGTTCCGCACATAAAGTTACTGAATTAAGTGTTAGTGTACGAATGCCCTAACTGCGAAGCATTTGTGCGAAAAGTGTTTCTGCAATGGTCTGCATTTCTGCAAAAGCATTTCAGCAATGACGTCCTGTTAGCCAGCATAAGTTGTGGGGTTTGTTCTTTCATAGGATGCAGTTCCAGCTATTTTTCCCAACTTTCCCAGTGCACGTTAAAGAACCACAGCTCGTAGACATTTATCCCGAGACCTCCACTACGGAATCCCTCATAACTTGAGTCTCTTTGGGACGTTAAGCCTGATAAGACCGTGAAACTAATCAGGTATCGCAAATGTTTCGGCTATACCGCTGGCCAACAAAAGCACAATATCAACAGTGTTCCTATCGATAGTGTTACTATCGATAGTCTTACTATCGACAATCTCACTATCGATAGGAGTACTATCGGTAGTAATACTATCGATTCTACTATGGATAGCACTATCGATTCCATTATCGACAGTACTATCGATAGTTTTTTTACACTATCCATAGTAATGCGATGGCAAGATAACCGCTGATCCTTAAGGGTAACGGAGTGGATTCCGAGAGAAGGCAAGCGTAGCAGGGGGTGGCAGAAAGTTAGGTGGGCGGATAAGATTAAGGAATTTGCGGGAATACGGTGGCCACAACTGGCGGAGGACAGGGTTAGTTGGAGAGACATGGGAAGGGGCCTTTGCCCTGCAGTGAGCGTAGTCAGGCTGATGATGATGATGATCCATAGTTTCAGAGAAAACTATCGATACTACCGATTATCAATTTCCCGGTAGTTTTACATCACTAGCACATGCACCCCGAAATACTGGTGAAAGAAAGGAACAGGTGAGCGGGGTAAGGTGACGAAGCGATTGACGTTCCTTAAGAATTCTAGCTCTCTTTTCGACAGGCAGATGGACGGCTCGCTAACAGATTTACCTTCCAGTGGAGTGATCGGATCTGGTGCAATGATTTCACGGGTTAAGTGGTCACGGGGTCTTTCCACCGTGATCGGTTAATTATCCGTCTGGGATTTTGTACAAAGCGTCGCTATACGAAAGGGCTATTGCTTGCATCCAACGCTGATTCGACTCGCACTTTGGGCGACGTTATTGACAAGTTTTTTCTCTATACCACTCTAAAAGAAACTTCGGAACTTCCTGGGTAAGTTCGGCTTTACGTTCGGTTACAGGCTCGCAGTGGCTACCGGACGCTGGTCCCCTTAGTTTGTCGAGGAGGGAAGCTAAAAGCATTTAGTGCTTTAAAAGTGACCCCGCTGAATGTTGTAACAACACCGCGCATTTTACGTCCCTCTGCAGCGGCGACTACCAGGCTTACCTTGACCACATTCTTCTCAGAGAGCAGGTGAGCACGGGAGCTTATATGTCCGGTGAACGCCAACGATAAACGAGAATCGACGTTTGAGACCGCATAGAATGGCACGCATACAGTTACAGTTGCACAGAAACAGATTGGTAGTCTTTTAAAATTTTCGGCCTTCTCTGCGAGAAAAACTGAGTGGGGTACTGGTAGCAGATCACATTCATAAGTATACCCACTCCTTTGCCCACGTTTGAAATTGGTCGCGTATTTTTAGGACAGCGATTCTCGCTCCGCATGCTCCTGACGGCGAGATGGTGCATGAGCGACACTCTCTTAGGACAGCAAATGACCGATGGAGGCCGACATGGTTTACTCTATTACTTCTCCTGTATGGTCAGTCATGCATCAGTGACTACCATAACCATGCAGTGGCATGACGTATTTTACAAAAAATACACACGGGAACCCGAAAAACTGAAAGGCGGAAAAGCACTTACCGTTGCAGACACCCTCCTCTTGGGCAACCGCGCAGAGGAATTCACAGAAAACCAAAATAGCAGAAGCAAGACAAAGCAATGCAAGCCGCATTCTGTCTGAAAATAAGAGCAGCAAAATTTGTTACTAAAATAAGGCTTTCAAATGCCCCTAATGCTTCACAGGAATAGAATTGTGGCTTCTTTAAACCTTCACAGCTTCCGTTCTTTCTGCATCCGTAGCAGTGAATCGCTTTGATTGAGTGAGTCATAGAAGCGGAGTTCGGCCTGAAAAACCATGGCGCTGAAGACATATTTTGCAATATTTCGAGCTGAATACGAAGACTAAAAATGAAAGATAAACCATAATCGCAGAATGAGGCAGCGTGCCGCAATGATCAACAGAATGCTTCTAGTCGACGTCAGTGTATGAATTAACAGCAGAAAGTTTGAGATGGGGTGCGACAATGTTTCATTGAAAATTAGTTTTCAATATATTAAGCTTATTTACAGCAGACTTTCTTACATTTGAAATAATATATATTATGTGCAGGTTTCTGACGCTCAGAATATTTAACCACACTTTCGCACAGCATGCGGCAAAAACGTGGGCGTTGCCCAGACAGGTCACACCTAACTGTCGCTAATTTGTCTTTTATGGCAAAAGCTTATCTTTTAAGGATTAGAATCTTTTTGTTCTCCACCATTTTTGCCGAACTTAGAGCACCTGCTCGATGATAGACGTCTCCTATTAGCTTGTCTTTACTGCCACACGAAATGCTCTCGAGACGCTACACAAAATAATTTGGGTCAGATGCTCAGAGTCATTTGCAAGAGTCAAGGCTGTTTAGAAACCTCTTAATGGTGCCATTTCCTGACTTAAACATCATGTAACCAAAACTGAAAACGGCAAAAGCACCAACTAGATCTCATGGTTGGCGTGTTGCAGTTCATTTCCTAACTTAATAATGTTAATTGGTGAATTAAAGTGACTAAGTAGTTAAGGGTGACTGATGGGCCACTGGGCTTTTTCGTGCCACAAATTCAGATCAGTGACAGATACTGCGTCAAAAAGTGCCTACGAACTCATGGATTAGATGAAGAACCCAGCGAAAGACAAAAGAAACAAAAAGTAGGCTGCACTAGCGCAGACGGTAAGAAATTCTGTAATGAAGAAATGTTTTGGTGTGGTAATTATCTTCCAAGACTACAAGGTCTTTGTCCTTTCAAAACATGGCTTGTGAGTTCTGGTATGTTTTTGTCAGGAATGACGGACTTAGATCAATTAAACTTTTTTAAGCATCAATACCGACCGTGTCATTATTGGGACCGCAGTGAACAGGTCTCATACTTTTGTTTTGCATTCAGTGAAACAGAAGTGCTTGCGTTGGTGATTTGGCTCAGTGAAAAAGAAATAAATTTTTGAGTAGAAACATTTCTTTGTTGCCCCATTTATTTTATTTAAGGAGTATCAAATAAACTTGGGGATAATTTATGCACTAAGATTTTCATAGCTGTTTTTAAACTATTTTCAGAAAAACAAAATTGTGTAAAAAATGAAAGAAAATATTTGCGAACATTATTAAAATTTTATATTGTTTTGTAACTCCACTCTTACTGGAGCATTTCCTCGAACGTTCACTTGCGCAGCTTTAATTAAGCAACCCTTGCAGTATATAACTTTGTACTTCGAAAATGTGAGTGTGCCTTAAGTGCATTGATATTAATTATCTGTTTTGCCTTGGTTAATCACGGACACAGATGGCTGCAATCAGTGAGTTTAGGCGGCCTAGGGGCCGGCTTTATTCGAGTGCCGTAGATGCAGAAACACTTCAGGAGCCGCTGTCATATGGAGCTATAAGCAAAATCCGCAGCATTCAATACTCGCAGAATTGGATGTGGAAAACGCAGAAGAAAGGACAAGATTGAGGAAAGGAAGAGCTCTGAAGGTAGGCTACCAGTACACGTCTTTCCTGAAATACTGTCTTCCGGTTTCAGCACTACACTGACGTCTTTCGGCATTAAAAACGACAGCCAGGGCAAGTGGCGCACGCATCGCGCAATAAGTAGTGCTCTATCTTTCAGGTATCTTTCGGGGATTTTATGGATGTGTACTCAAAAGGGCCTTGGCAACAGTCAATTCTTATGCCCATAAAGATATAGTACGAGCTTCATATTGTTACGCGGCGGCCAGCCGAAGAATGAGACGTGGTGAACCATGGCTATGAGATGATTTAATGGCCGCTGGCCTAGCACGGGCGCTCCGTCCCGCGCCACTGCCAGCTTCGTCTTCGTCACAATATGTTGTTAAATTCGAATAGGAAACGACAGAAAGTAAGTACAAGGCTAGAAGTTATGCAGCCCCTGAAGTGACTCCTATGGAAGTATGATCAGCCTCAAAATCCATTTAAACATCCAAAAATTGGCGGTGGTTCAACCCCGCAGAACATAGCAAGATGAGCGAAAAGCTCGGCTACGCCTAGTTAAGCAAGGTGGTCCCTCCGCGCGCGGGGTCAGCACGTAGCCCAAGAGTGGGCTTCCTTACATGTCCCGAGGCGTGCGAAGAGAGAGACCCACTGCGTGGTTCGAGCACCGAGCCGTAAGGGGACCGGTCTGCTCTTGTCGCGCTCGTGCGCTCTCAATCCAAGAGCAGTAGCACGTTTGCAGCACACGTATTTATTGTGCTGACAACAGCGGTACACTCATACACAAGCACTGCATGCGGCACTCCTTTCGCCCGTGCGCACCTGGCATCCACCGCCACCCGACAGCGGGCCGCAGACGATGCGCGCGCAGACCGGTGCGGCGGGAAAACTCTAGTGAGAGCCGCGGCTGACTCGGGTCAGCGGCGGCGGTTACTCGGCGGGTTTCGCCGGGCGCTCGCAGGTTCCGCAAGAGCGGGGCGCGAGGCTCTCGGCTTGCGATGTTCGGGACCTGTGCGACAAGGCACGCGAATGGCCGTCGGCAAAGGCCTCGGGGACAGCGAATATTGGTCGCTCACGTACCTTGTCGCTTGCGTCGGCCCGTGTTCAGCCCTCGTCGCACGCCCACCACCAACTCTCCCGCGCTTCCGCAACCCGCTACCGAACAGCACAACTTCGCCCCTACGTCACACCCCCGCAACCCAATCAGCGGACCACGTAGCACGACCCCCCGTGGAGTGCAGCCGGGATCCCCGCGAGACCGGAGGGCCCAGCGGGTGGTTAGGCAGCGTCCAGAGCCGTACCGCGCCTCCGCTAGCGGACAGGGTTTCGCAGCAGTCGAAAAGGAGCAGCACAGGCTGCACTCGAGACAGCGCGAATCCCCACATCCCTCTCTCCTTAAGTGCCCTGGTCGGTCTGGAAAGCCAGCCGTATGTCCGTCGACAGACGCGCAATGGCACTGCAAGGAGGAGTCCTTCCACCAGCCTTCCTTTTCCCCTTGCCCTTACGCGCTACGCTACATGGTATATATATGAATGAATACAAAATGCATAAATATAATGGAAAAACGATAACAAAAGCAACAGGCGGTGATATAATATATGCATGCCAATAATAGAGGATAACATCCACTCCGGATTATACAGTGCTATAAAAAATGATTAGTCACTAGACAGAGGAAAAACAAACAAATGAAATACATTACTGAAATATAACAAAAAAAACTGTCCTGGCCCTAAATCGCGTCCATCGGCTGGCCAGCGTCAGCGGCGCTTGCGCCGGTCACCTCCCTCACCACCAAGGGCCGCTCCTCCGCGGCCACCAGCGCCGCAAACGCCGGGTCCACCTCCATCCGGCCGCGCACCATCGCCGCCAGCTCCTCGTTGGACATCGCCGATGCCGGCTCGCAGGGCACTGCAGGGACATCGGTGGTCACCCTGGCCTCGGGATGCAGGCGCCCGGTGTAGTGCGACTCGTGAATGACGAGCGCACCGCACGCCTCGCAGGTGACCGCGTCCGGAGGAATGGGCATGTGGGAGCCGCCCGATTCCGCCTCCCGCTCGGTTATCGTGAAGTCCCGAAATGGGAAGGGCACATGGAGCTGGCCCCGCTCCACTCTTCGCTGGGTGGTCCAGGGTCTGGCCGATACGTATGACAACGGCGGCGAGGCGCCGTCCTGACAGGCCCAGGTGGCGACGCACCGCTTCCTCAGGTCGCCGCCTGCTCGCCTCCGTAGAAAAGCCGGGGCCGCCAACTTCGCTCCGGGCGCCCCGGGCATCCGTCTCCTCTGCCGGCCACCCCGGCGGCGACGACGATTGGGAAGATGGCCGGGTCCGGTGGGCATCGGCAGCGGTGGTATAGGCGACATCACGGCGACTTCACTCCTAGCAAGCCTGGCGTAGTCCTTCAAGCTCGTGCACAGAGGGACCACTGGCGAAGCGAGGCGGTCTCCGCGGGGCCCGAGCCCACTTCCGCGCAAGGAGAAACCCGGAGGAGGGAGGGACCGGCGATCCCACGGCTTACGCTGAAGCTGGACAGCCCTACACCCCCCCCTCTTCACTGTACACACACACACACACACACACACACACACACACACACACACACACACACACACACACACACACACACACACACACACACACGCACACACACACACACACACGCACACACACACACACACACACACACACACACACACACACACACACACACACACACACACACACACACACACACACACACACACACACACACCGGAGAAACTAAACACACATGAAACAACCGAAGAGAGAACTGTTCCGCATGCACATATATACAAATGCGCGCGCCCGCCGGTCTGAGAAAATTCTCGGAACGGGCGAGCGCTCGCTGAGGTTGGCAGGGACGAGCGAGGCGTTGTCTCATTACTCGAAGGGTCCGGAGTCAAGGACGCGCTGTCTCTATGGTGCACGGCTCCTGAGAGGGTAGCGGTGCGGTGGCCGAAAGCGGTCGGACGCACAAGGCATGCTCTGTGGCTTGGACGCGAGGTCACTGGGCCCCGGCGTCGACTCATGCGGCCTACAGTGGTAGGCTTTCAAGTCAGCGATATGAACGGGGCCTCGGGTGCGCCCCGTTTGGGGATCCACCAGCTCATACACAAGGGGAGAAAACCGTTTCTCCACCCGGTAGGGCCCCAGCCACTTAGGAGCCAAAGACGCGGAAAACCCTTTGCTGGCATCACTGAGGGCATGGTTGCGTTTGAGCACTAAGTCACCTGCCTGAAAGCAGACGTTCCGGTGGCTTTTGTCATACTGAGCCTTCTGCTGGGCTCGAGCAGCACCCAGGCTTTTCCGCGCCCTACGAAGGGCTTGCGCTAGCCTGGTGCGAAGCTGCGCCGCGTACGAAGAACGCTCCCCCGGCGCACTCTCAACCCCTTCTTGGCGCTGCGTCACAACAGTCAGAGGATTTGCCAGCTCTCTCCCAAAAGTGAGAAATGCGGGGGAGAAACCTGTAGAACGATTCTCCGCAGTCCGGATTGCGAACGCGAGCTCGTTTAGGTGGTCTGCCCAATCCTTCTGGCTCTGGGCAAAGGCCGTGAGCATCGACTTTACGGTGCGATTGCAGCGTTCCGTCAGATTAGACTGGGGGTGGTAGGGCGACGTGAGGCGATGCTCTATCCGAAAGGAGGAGCACGTCTCGCGAAACACCCGAGCCGTGAAGTACGACGCGTTGTACGTGATCAGGCGCTCCGGAAAGCCAAAACGCGTGAAAACTTCCATCAGCTTGTCTAGCACAGCCCGGGCCGTCACCTTACGGAGTGGAAAAAGCTCCACCCACTTAGTAAAGTGATCGACCACTACCAACAGGTGCTGAAAGCCCTGCTTACTTCTAGGGAAAGGCCCCATTAAGTCGCAGGCAGCGTACTGCCACGGCCGCTGACTGTCAATCGGTTGCATCAATCCCGGTGGGCGGCCACCGCGAGATTTCACCGTCTGACAGACAGGGCAGGTCCGACAATAGCGGAAAATGTCCCGCTTCATGCCGGGCCAGGTGACAGTGCGGCTGAGTCTTGCAAAGACCTTTGAGCCGCTCAAATGTCCGGCCAGTGGCTCGTCGTGAGCAGAACGCAAAGTGGCGCATCTCAGACTTTTGGGTACCACTACCTTAAACGGATCAATGGACTCATCGTCGGTAGCGATATACCTCAGCACGAGCCCATCCGGGTCCAGCAGGAACGAATCCTCGGGGCTGCCAGCAATGCAAGCTGGCTTGGGCGCTTCCGCACTCGTTGCAACGCCAGCAACGTTACGGCGCTCTGTCTCAACCAAACAACTTCTAATCTCTCTACAGAAAGAATCGGCCTGCTGGGCCCTCAGGAGCTCTTCCCGGCTGAATATGATTGCGGTATCCCCGACGGGGGAGCCGCTTCCATTACAGTTAGACGGAGACGAAGCAAAGGCGTGGTTCTCCTTCATCGCGGTGCGGGGCTTGCCCAAAAAGGGGGGCCCCTTCGGCACGCGCAAGGTGGCTGCGCCCTCACAGGAGGGGACAGCCCGTCCAAAGCTTTGCGAGTCATTCGTTTTTGACTGACACTTGCGTATCCCACTTAGTGCACAGACCCTGTCAGCCCCTCCACGGGGGGAGGCAGCCTCCGCGTAGCTCTTTCTGCTAACCGTCCCATTCCCGCGCTCTGTCCGCGCTCGTGAGGCATCGCTTTCCCCAAATGTGGGAGGACACTCTCTCTCCACGTCGACCCCCGCTTCGCTCGCCCGAACTGGCGGAACAACTTTTCCTCCCTCCCACCTGCCTCCGGCAATGGCGGTGGCAGGCAGAGGGGCGCGCGATAGCGCGTCTGCAACGACGTTTGTGCTCCCCTTTCGGTACTGCACCGAAAAGTCGTAGTGCTGTACGAGGAGCGCCCAGCGCGCCAGTCGGCCCGCGGGTTCTCGAAGCCTCATGAGCCAGCTGAGTGCGCTGTGGTCGGTCTGCACAATGAACTTCGTGCCGTCCAAATAGACGTCGAACTTGCGCAGAGCGAACACGATTGCTAGGCACTCCTTTTCAGTAACAGAATAATTCTCCGCGGGGAGCAAAGAGCGGCTGGCAAAGGCCAGTGGGTGCAGAACGCCATCATATTCCTGGAGGAGGACAGCCCCCAGTCCCAGATCACTCGCGTCCGTCTGAACAACGAACTCTCTGGTCAGGTCAGGCAACCTGAGCTGCGCCGTCTAGTCAATGGCACGGCACAAGGCGCGAAACGCTTGTTCTTGCTCAGGGCCCCAGTGCCACTCGACAGCCTTGCCCAACAGCTTTGTTAGCGGAGCCTGGAGTTTGGCACAGGACGGAATGAATGACCGATAAAAATTGGCCATTCCTAGGAAGCGACGAAGGTCGCGCACGTCCTTGGGCACGGAAAAATCCAGGATCGCCTTGAGCTTCTCCGAGTTTGGTTCAATGGAACCTCCGCCCAGTGTGAACCCAAGTAACTGCACTTGAGTTTGCGCCACCTGCGCTTTCGCCGGGTTAAGAGTCATACCCGCTGCATTGAGTCTCTGCAAAATGTCTCCAACGTGCTTAATGTGGTCGTCAAACGTGCGCGAGTATATTACAATGTCGTCGAGATAACACATCGCATGCGACCATTTTGAGTCGCCAAGTACCCTGTCCATTAACCTTTGGAAAGTGGCTGGCGCATTGCACAGCCCGAAAGGCATCCTTTCGAATTGTAACAAGCCTCGATGGCAGGTAAAGGCGGTCTTGGCTTGGTCTTCGGGCTCCATTTTTACCTGAAGGTAGCCCTTGGCGGCGTCAAGCGTAGTAAAATACTTTGCCGCCCCCAAGTTACCGACTATGGACTCAATGGTGGGCAGCGGATATGCATCTTTCCGGGTGAGCGCGTTCAGTCGGCGGTAATCGACGCACAAGCGAAAACTACCATCTTTCTTTGGCACAAGCACGACTGGAGATGCCCAGGGGCTATCTGAGCGTTTGACGACCCCGGTTGCCAGCATTTCATCTAGCACTCCATCGATAGCCCGCCTTTTGGACAGACTAACTGGCCTGGGGTTGCTCTTCAAGGGAAGCGCGTCTCCGGTCTCGATCTTGTGGCGCACAAGGTCGGTACAACCTGGCTCGTCGGTGAACAGCTCTTCATACCGGAAGAGCAAGTCCGACATGCGAGCCTTCTGTTCCCGATCCAGCGCAACTGCACCAGCCACCAAAGGGTGGACGCCCCCATCTTGCACAGGCGCGCGCCTCCGCTGAACCACGGACGCGATTCCCTCGCCGGCCCCGCTTCCCACAACACTGCGAGGAGGAGGCGCCCGCCCCGAGGGGGCAATAACACGAGCCGAGGGTGGGCTGGCGAAAGGTTTCAAGGGGGACACGGGGCCGATCCGGTAGCCACCGTTCGCAATGTCTACCACGATCCGGGACTTACGAAGAAAATCGCGCCCAAGAATCACGGGAACAGTCAGTCCGGGAAGGTGAATAAAGCGAAAGCGCCCCACTCTCCCGCCCCATCTGACCATCAGCCTCACCGCGCCAGCCGCATGGGCGGCGCCGCTGTCAAGGCTAAAAGTCGCTCGGCACTCTCTCATACGAACGGAACGCTGCTGTAAGAGGGAGGCAACTTCGTCCCCAAACAAGGAGGCACTGGCCCCCGTGTCTAGAAGCGCCGCGACTTCACGACCCGCAATTGTGACATTGATGAACGGAGCTGGCATGTCGGAGGGCAGGCCAGCACGGCATACGGAGGGAACAGCAATTATCTCGGTCGAGCGTGTCCTCACACCCGACCCCCGACCCCGTTTCCCTGCTGGACGGGCTCACTTGTGCACAGACGAGAGATATGGCCCAGCTCGCCACATTGGAAGCACCGCACTCCGCGTGCAGGCATGTCTCCGCGTCTTGGAAATGCCCCCTCCCGCCTGGTGCACCCCGCTGAGCGGCCTTCCGGCCGTTTCGGGACTGTGTCCCCTTGTCCCCCGCCGTGCCCAGAGGCTCGACTTTTGTTCGGACTAGCAGTAGCGGTGGCACTGCTTGCACGCCGGTGAAAAGTAAACGGGTCAAGAGCGCGTTCACTTAATTTCCACTCTTGGCGGGTGTCCGCGCCGACTGCGCACACAGCTTGGGCAGAAGCATCATAGCGTGCATAGGAGGAAGCCCCTGTCCACGCGCAGCGGGGCTCCACCGCCTCGCTAGCAGGCGGTAGAGGGCGGTATGCGCGCATGGCGAGGATGTCGCCTTGTATGCGCTTGGCCTCCGCAGCCAGGTCATCCAGGTCGCGAAACCGACCGCCTCGCAAGTAGGCCGCAAAAGTGGGATGCGCCTGCCTAACAACTCTCTCGACACGCTCGTCGTTTGAGGCAGTCGGCTCGGCGATCCGGAAAAGATCCTCCATTGTCCGCACATACTCGAGCAATGACTCGTCAGGCGCCTGCGTACGCAGCTCAAGCTCTCGCCGCATCCTACGGTGGTAGTCTACAGGCAAGAATTCCCGACGGAGAGCCGCCTTGAACTCATCGAGCGTGGTTGCTCGGCGACCGGAAAGCCGGTACCATTGCGCTGCTCGCTCCACAAGGGCAACAGGCACGATACGCGTGAGCATCTCGCGGTCATCCAGTGCTACCGCAGCCTGGTAGTGCGTTAGACTTTCGATGAAGTCAGTTACGCTGACCGTGTCGGCGTAACCACGGTATGTTGGGACGGCCACCTTTACCGCCGGCCGCGAGTGCTTGGATGCCTCCAGGGAAGCCTGAAGAGCGCCCGATAAGGACTGTATCAGCCGCGTCGCGTCCTGCAGCAACGCTGACGCGTCTGGTACAGGCGCTCCACTGAGAGCTCCCGCCTTTTGGGTCTTAGCATGCTCGGGATCCACAAGCAGCTGCGCTATCTCTTTCGCCTGCCTCGAGCTCTCAGGAACATCGGGCGCGACCAATTCCTCGCTCCGTACTAGCGGGCTAGCAGCCATTTGCTCCGTAGTGCGGGCCTCTCTGTGTTCCCCATAAGCCAGCGGCGTGTTCGGCAATCTGCCTTCTTCCATCAAGGATTGCAGCCCTCCATTACCTATCTCTCCGTCCAGCGGACTCAAACCGGAGCGAACGGGTGTCGAGGAGACGCCTTGCGCTTGCTCCGTTAGTTCCGACACTGCAGCCCGTTGGGCTGCTGATTCCGCTCTCCCTGACATTACAACATCACCAGCGACGATAGAGTTTTCGCACTGGGCGACGTTCGCGAGAAATGTCAAAGGTGACGCCTCCCTAAAACTGGAGAACATGGCGCGGCAAGCTGGTCACACCGGTTCTCGGCTCGTTGTGCGTGGCAGCAATTGCACAGGCAGTCGCTGCCCCACGTTCGGGCGCCAGGAATGTGGGTACCTCCCTTAGTCCCTCCGCGCGCGGGGTCAGCACGTAGCCCAAGAGTGGGTTTCCTTACATGTCCCGAGGCGTGCGAAGAGAGAGACCCACTGCGTGGTTCGAGCACCGAGCCGTAAGGGGACCGGTCTGCTCTTGCCGCGCTCGTGCGCTCTCAATCCAAGAGCAGTAGCACGTTTGCAGCACACGTATTTATTGTGCTGACAACAGCGGTACACTCATACACAAGCACTGCATGCGGCACTCCTTTCGCCCGTGCGCACCTGGCATCCACCGCCACCCGACAGCGGGCCGCAGACGATCCGCGCGCAGACCGGTGCGGCGGGAAAACTCTAGTGAGAGCCGCGGCTGACTCGGGTCAGCGGCGGCGGTTACTCGGCGGGTTTCGCCGGGCGCTCGCAGGTTCCGCAAGAGCGGGGCGCGAGGCTCTCGGCTTGCGATGTTCGGGACCTGTGCGACAAGGCACGCGAATGGCCGTCGGCAAAGGCCTCGGGGACAGCGAATATTGGTCGCTCACGTACCTTGTCGCTTGCGTCGGCCCGTGTTCAGCCCTCGTCGCACGCCCACCACCAACTCTCCCGCGCTTCCGCAACCCGCTACCGAACAGCACAACTTCGCCCCTACGTCACACCCCCGCAACCCAATCAGCGGACCACGTAGCACGACCCCCCGTGGAGTGCAGCCGGGATCCCCGCGAGACCGGAGGGCCCAGCGGGTGGTTAGGCAGCGTCCAGAGCCGTACCGCGCCTCCGCTAGCGGACAGGGTTTCGCAGCAGTCGAAAAGGAGCAGCACAGGCTGCCCTCGAGACAGCGCGAATCCCCACAAGGTTAGGCACGGTTTTGCTTCGCTTTTGCCTCCGCTTCGGCGTAAGTGAAGCAGATGCAGCGGCCTCGGCTAAGCGCTTTTTCTCATTACGTTCAGGTACTTTTCTCCAGTCTCTGCTCTCGTCCTTAATTCACAACGCTACAGGTTTTCACTGTAACACAGCTTGTCTATATCAGCTATATCAGCCTGATGACCCGAGTCTTCTTGCCTTCGATGACAAATCCTCTCGCGCGAGGGCCTGGCATGCTATTCAGCCATGACGTCATTTATCGAGGCTTTGCCAAACAGCCACTTTTAAAGCGAAAGCTTTACTACTTGAACTTTCAGCCTTTGCCGTGGCTCGTCGTTGCCACCATTGACCTTTAGTTGACCTCTGTGTGACGTCATGTGTGACATCACGCCGAAGAGAAGGGCGACCGACTCGCGCCGTCGCAAGGCGCGGCGGTGCCAACACCGGCGCCTAACTGCTGCGCTCTCCGCTAGGAGCGCAACAGGTTCTTTGTGACGTCACGCCGAAGAGAACGGCGACCGACTCGCGTCGTCGCAAGCCGCGGCGGTGCCACTACCGGCGCCTAACTCCGGCGCTCTCCGCTAGGAGCGGGATTGCGGCGTTACGCTGAAGAGATTAGGCTCGACTCACGTCGCTAGAAAGCAGCAGCTGTGCCAACCACCAGCGGCTTAACATTGCTTCGCGATCTCGCGCCGTCCGTGTGCGACGGCGGAGCACATGAACGGCGGCCTGACTGGACTAGATTGTACTGGCCTGGGTTGGATTAGATTAGAATAGATTAGATTAGATTACATTAGATTACAATGGATTGGATTGCATTGAATTGGATTGTATAACAGATGCATCGCCACAAGTCTAACCACAAGCACCACCACCAACTACACTACCAGCTGAACCATGGCGTAGGTACGGATATTGCTTTCGCAATTACCGGGCTTAACCAAGCCAAGCCACAGCGAATTTTTTTATTTGGTTCCTCTCCACTCTGAGCACGTGATTGTGCAAGTGGGGGCCCAGGTGTTTCTCAAGGCAAGGGAGGCAGCAGCGAAGAGCGAGCGCAGCTGCAGCGCGGCGGCGAGTGAGGCACGTGATCTGACGTCACAGCCACATCTCCTCCCCTCCTTCTGTTGGAAAATCATTGTAAGGCGCTTTTGACCTTCGAGCTTTCGCTCTAATATTCATGTAGAGCGTAAAGTGGGATTTGTTCGGTGAAGCTTCACAACGGCAGCAGGGCTAACAGCAGTCCAAGGTCAGCCAGTCGAGCCAGGAGCGTGCACCAAGCGATGGCCATGCGGCTCACGCGTATGCCCGTCGTCTTCCTTACAATGGCCCCCGGACAGAAGAGGAGCCATCCTGGCAACTTAAGGGGCGGACAAGACAGCGGTGGTCGTGGTATGTCTTGAGGCGGTTGATATGGACAGTCTCACGGCCGCGGCGTCTGAGATCGGGTGACGACGTGAGGGGCTCAACAATATAGTTGACTGGAGATGTTTGCTGCAAGATGCGGTAGGGCCTGTGATACCTAGCGAGCAGTTTCCTGGAGAGGCCCGGAGTATCGGGAAGTATCCACAGCCAGACAAGAGAGCCGGGCGAGAAATGCTGGGGAGGTTGATCTTCATCGTGGCGGGTTTTCTGAAGGGTCTGGGTAGCTCTCGTGAGCGACCGGGCGATCTGGCGGCAGTCTTCGGCGTGCCTGGCGGCTTCGGAAACGGTGGTGCACTCAGATGCGTCAGGGTGGTAGGTGGGAACAGTATCAATGGGAACGGAGGGATGTCGGCCGTAAAGGAGAAAGGAGAAAATCTGGTTGTAGACTGCGTAGCAGTATTGTACGCGAACGTAATATACGGGAAAATGAGGTCCCAGTTCGTGTGGTTCGAATCAACGTATATAGCCAGCATGTCCCCCAGAGTTCGGTTAGAGAGTTCAGTGAGGCCGTTTGTCTGAGGGTGGTAAGCGGTGCATGTCCGATGGATGACGTTGCACTCACGAAGAAGAGCTTTGATGACGTCAGATAGGAAGACGCGGCCTCTGTCGCTGAGGAGTTCACATGGGGCACCGTGCCGGAGGATGAATCGACGCAGAAGAAAGGATGCCACATCCTGTGCCGTGGCAGCAGAGAGCGCGGCGGTTTCAGCGTACCTCGTGAGGTGATCGACGGCAACAATTACCCATCGTTTGCCAGAAGCAGTATACGGGAGGGGCCCGTATAAATCAATGCCAACGCGGTCGAAAGGGCGAGCCGGACAAGACAGCGGCTGCAACACGGTTGGTCGGTTTCTTGCGGCGTTGCCAGTCGAACCAGAAGCGTACGTATTTCAAAACGAAATTGCACATGCCACGCCAATAGTAGCGGCATGTCAAGACGTGCTTCAGACGACATAGATGCGTTTGAAAGTCGGGCGAAAAGATAACTATATCGTCCAGGTAGCACAAGCATGTCTTCCACTTGAGACCACGCAAAACGGCATCCATCATTCGCTCGAAAGTAGCAGGAGCGTTACTGTGCTGATAGCGCCTGTGCCGCGTCATGTGTCTGCGTTATCATGCGTTGTCTGCGTTTTCATGTGTCTGCGTTATCGGATGCCTGAAACGTTGTCTGTCCGTGACGTCACTTGTCCCATGAGTGCTTGCTATATAAAGATGCTGCTTGCGTGAAATAAAGGCTTGTTGTTATCGGGCCGGGATCGGGGCCAGTCTCAGTTCCTTCCTGCCCGCTGCCCAGCCGCGCTCGGCGTCCAGAAAGGGTGCTATCGCCACATGGTGTCAGAAGTGGGATCCTCTGGCATTTGAGGGGCGTCGCCTTAACTTCGTCAACCGGCGCCATGTCAGAGGACAACGCAGTCAAGCCCGTTCACGGCATGTTCGCGGTTCCAGCTCCGCCAAGGTTTGACTTCGACCGGACGTCCGAATGGCCTTCTTGGATCCGACTCTTTGATGACTACCGCTTCGCCTCGGGCCTAAATGAGCGGAGTGAAGAAGCGCAGGTCCGGACTCTACTTTATACGACGGGCAGGCAAGCAAGAGAAATCTTCTCTACTTTTGCATTACCCGAAGCAGAACAGAAGCAATACGAAGTCGTCAAAAAGAAGTTCGACAAGCACTTCGTCGCCGCAAGGAACCTTGTTTATGAGAGCGCGTGCATTCATCGTCGCACTCAAGAACCTGGAGAGTCAGTCGACCAATTCGTTACCGCGTTGCAGACGCTGGCGGACCGGTGCGACTACAAGGAAAATTAGCGCATGATTCGCGACAGGTTCGTGGTCGGCATCAGGGATGCTAAGCTCTCAGAGTCGCTTCAGGAGCCCAGCTGACCGCTGATGCACACGACACATCGAGGAAGTATGGAAACTTTGTCTCATTGCTAACCAGCAGATGCTAGAAGAATACAAGGTAGGGCACCTTATCAAATGTATTCTTGAGGACGTGTGTAACTTCCTTATTTCACAAGACGCCCTTGCTTCGGTTGTATATGTCATAAAGCAGTGCCTTGCTCGTGAGGCGCTTGAAGCATGTGACAACCGTCACCAGCATCGACATCGCCAAGACAGAAGACATCGCTTCATCGTCAGGAAGATTGTACGTGCGGAGTTCGTCGCTCAGCTGAAACGTGCAAATTTTGATCGACCTTACCAACAAACGTTGACGCCCATGCTATCATGAGAGCAGCGTACGCCATGAACTGCACAAAATAACAAAGAACCACCTTACAACTCTAGTAATGAGCGAACCGAGAAACCGACGTCGCACCCTTATTTCCTGGAGCTTTCATTCCATTCATACGAAGTGCCTCGTGGTGCACCTCGTCACTCATCCGTCGCCTCTCTTCGGTCTCTAAGGGATCCTACTGTCAGCTAGCAGAGCCGCCATCCGCCAATATGTTACGGCTGTGGGTGCAGTGGACACATATCCCGCTTTTTACCGCGTAGCCGATTTCCTCGACCTCTTGTACAAAGCGCACCACGCTTCAGGAATGACGCCCAGTGGGACAACCAACCGCTGCTTTCTATCGACCTCCTCCTCCCAAATGCAGTGCACGCAATGGCTTCCCTGTCTCCAATGGCAGCATCATTCCGCTGCCGCAACGGCAAGGCAGCTCAACATCCCCATGTCACCGCTTCGTTTCTCCACCGCCGGGAAACTAAGTGGTGCGACCGATCGAGGTAATATATTGGTGCCACGCGCCGTCGTGGAGGCAGTGGATGGTACGCACACCTTTGGACTGTGAACGTGTCAGAGGAGTCTGTTCATCTTCCTTCTGGTTTAACACTCGCGAGATTTGATAACTATGTGACCCACACCGTTGAAACAAACTATTTCTGATTGCAGACGAGCCGCGAAAGGGTAGTCCGAATATTGTGTTGAGTTTGAGTACATGGTCAACAAATCGTTCTCGTCTAATGGACGCCGTACGCTGCAATTAATTTTGACGTATCTTGCCCGAGTGTTCGACTTTGTCTCCAACAGATCGAGGGCCATTTCCAAACCTCTCCATTACAGCATAAAATTAGCACAGGAAACACACCCCCTATTCGCCAGAAACCTTACAGAGTCTCCCCGGCAGAGCGTAAAATCATTCAAGAACAGGTGGATGAAATGCTGCAGAAAGGAGTCATTCGAGAATCTTCCAGGACATGGGGCGCACCGTGTCGTTAGTGGGAAAAAAAGACAATGCTAGGTGATTCTGCCTTGACTGCTGTCGTTTAAATACCCTAACAAAGAAAGAAGTATGCCCATGACCTCGCATTGGCGACGCAGTCGATTGTCTATATTCGGCGTCATATTTCTCCTCCACTCGTTTGCGATCTGGTTATTGGAAAACTGCCCTGCATCCAACCCACCATGAGAAGGGAGCTTTCGTAACCCCAGATTATTTGTACGAATCTAATGTGATGCCGTTTGGATAACGAAACACCTCCGCAACGATCGAGCGATTTATGGACACTATCCTTCGTGGGTTAAAATGGGAAATATGCATGTGTTTCTTGAATGATGTCATCATTTTCTTAAGACCTTGCAAGACCACAATTAAAGACTCCATATTGTCCTTGAATGCATCGGCACAGCGAGGCTCGTTTTAAACCCGAGGAAATACAATTATAGGGACTGGAAAAGCCTTGTTCTTGGCTTCCTCGTCTACAAAGATGCTATCAGGTCGGATCCGCAGAAGATCCCTGCAGTACGAGATTTCGAAACTCCACGCACCCTGAAAAGCCTTCGAAGCTACCTCGGACTCCCTTATTTTCAGCGCTTCATTGCTGGCTATGCTCAGATTTCCCACCTCTTCATTCCTCTTCTGCATAAAGATTCGCAGTTTGTGTGAACCCCCGAGTTAAAATCCTCGTTCCATCAGCCCAAACAATCTCTCACTTTAGCGCCACTCCTGCGGCACTACAGCCCTTCTGCTGTGACGGAGATCCACACTGACGCCAGTGGCGTCGACCTTGGGGCGGTGCTTGTCCAGCTGCACAGTGGGGCTTAGTGCGTTATTGTCTATGCCGACCGCGCGTTAACAGAATGTGAGCGGAGCTGCACTGTCACCGAGTTGGAGTGGCTGGCAGTTCTGTTCGCTGTGCACAAGTTCCGACCATGCCTATATACCTGGTGCCCCAGCTAAATGTAACGAAGCTTTTAAAAAACACGGAATGTCCTAGCCGTCTCAAACCAAATGAGGGTTGTTTAGAGTCGCGTGACCTAGTCTGCAGTATTTTTTTCGTTCTTCAAGGTTGGCTAATTAGTTAAGCTTAATTAACTAACTTTTTAATTATTCACTTGAGGAACAGAGTGTAAATGGAAAAGTTGTAGATCACTTTGCGAAACAGCTTACTGAGACATTTGCAGAAAAGTAATATGTACGTAAAGCAGCTTTTTTACCGGCCTTTAACCATAACCCGCAAAATAAGAAAAAGCTTCCACATGACAACTGTGCCTCTTCAACGTCCCAAGGCGCGGTAAAATCCGTTTTTTCTGAAGTCCTCTCCTCGATGAGACTTTGGGTGCACATTGGGGCAGAGAAGTAAGCGAGCAGCTGGTCACGTGATAACTTTCTTTTAAGGCCAATAAATGAAGCTACTTAAATCGTAACTTGACGGAAACAGAACTACTACCGGTTTTTCGAGGCGATCTAAAACTTTTCATTGACACATTCTTCCTGAAGTCAATAATTAAAAAGTTAGCTAAATAAACATAACTACTTAATTAACTTTGAAGACCGAAAAAATACTCAAGACTAGGCGACGCGACTATGAGCGACCCTCAGTTGGTTTCACTGGATTAGGACACTTCGCATTTTTTAAGTTTGGTTACATTTAGCTGGGACACCCGGTAGATGCCACTTCACTATTGTCACAGACCACCGTTTTCTGTGTTAGCTAATCGGACTTCGCGATACATGTGATCGTCTGGGGCGCTGGGCATTGCGCCTACAAGAATATATTTTTGCTGTTTTCTACAAAAGTGGACGCCATCCAAGGGACGCAGACTGCTTGTCACGCCATCCATTGCCGACCTCGGTCAAAGATGGACTGTTTCGAAGGGTGCTAAGCCTCGTTCGCGCCGACGTTCCGTAGTATAATGACCCTTAGGCGTAGGCAACGTAGCGACCTCTCACTGCCGCTCCTTAAAGAAGAGGCAGAAGGACGAGCAGATTCAACGCCATATACTATCAAAGATGTTATTTTGCTCAAGAACTACCCGAGGCAGACTACTGGCTCCAGGCAAAGAGCTAGTGGCTCCAGGCAAACACACAACGTCTAAATGCAGGAAAGGGCCACTTCAAGTGCGAGCGTACTGGAAAAATAGTACGTTTTTCTAATGTTAGAAAACAGGCCACTCAACAGTATGCAAAATGCTGTCTTGTATAATTGAAACGCTGGTACTGAATACAAGATGGCAGACCCCATAATCTTCAATGAAATCTTGGCACAAAACACGGAAGGGAAGATCATAATGTGTGTTATAAAAAGCTGATGCCCAAGGGCAGTGCCTTGGGGTACACCCGAGATTGCAGATAAAAAGCAGGATGCACATCGCAAATCTGCCGAAAGCTGGCTGTTTAAACTTTACATCCAATGCAGAGGTTTTGTATGCAATTTAAAGCACGAGAAATTCAGCCTTACATAAATGGGGCATCTTGTTACATGCTTTTTCAGAGCCAGAAAAAAAAGCGTGGAAAGGAATGTTGAAGTCAAGGTGGAAGCGCCTGTACATATGGCCATGAACGAATGCAAATTGGCTATCCTAGAAATGCTTTCTAAATACTTGCCCGATTTCTATGAAACAACTGAATTGGCCAAAACCAATCTAACAGGGCGAGATTACTGAATATGTTTTATGAATTGGAGCACATGCCAATGACACAAATAGGGTCAGAGGTGTAGGGTGGTGACTGCTAAGAAACAGACAGGGGTCAAGCTAATATGAGGCAGCAAAGTCTGCGCAACATGCATACGATATACTGGGTGTTTCACCTAAGACTTCAAACAAATTTTAAAAATAGGCTTTTTACACGGCAAAGTAGTCTTCTATACCGCGACAGCCTTTTCTCTGGCCTCCCTCTTTGGCTGCGGCGATTATCCGCTCGTTCCTTGCACTCGGGCAGGCGCGTGTAATTGTTCACGGTCTCCACTCAGTCGCTCCGCGTTCGAAGCCTGAATTCACTGCGATGTTACGGGAGCTTTCGCGAAAAGCTTCAAGGATCCTGTTGTGCGTTACCGGTAGCGTCCGCTGCTAATGTCTTTCAGTGTGCCTGTCTTGGCAAGGAATTATCGTCGAACTAATTACAGGAACGAATAACAGGGAAGATGAACGACGCGTCGTCGCCGCAGGCGTCTTTCTCAGCGAACCTCAATTTTAGCTTCATCACTTTTTGCGCTCTGCCGCTCTCGAGGCGAAAAGTGGTATCGCACTCCCCCAAACAGATTTTGTTCTTGCGGAGATGGTTTAAGATCTCGCCACCGAACAAACAGGAGCTTGCTCCTGTATTGAGTAACGCGGTGAATTTCTTTCCAGCTATTGTTAGCTCTATGAGCAGTGCTGGCAACTCAACGGTAATTCCTATGCAACAAGCCAATAGCGCTAGCAAACCTGGGTCCTCTGTGTACGCCGCGCGGATTCGAAGGTCGATCACCGGCAGCTTTGGCCGTTTCCCGACCATGTTTGTTCACGGACGGGAGGGCGGCTACAGTGACGGGCGAAGTGCCCCGGCTGTTAGCACCGGTAGCAACGGTTGTCCGGGCTCCGACGTGCTAGGCTCTGGTAGCCACTTTCCGGTCGGTTGTCTGGAACTCGCGGTGCGGACGACAGGGGCCGCTCATGCGACCGTGTGTCGCCCTCGCGATCTCGCCTAGGTGTGTTCCGCTCTGCAGCAGCGTGTGCTGTTCGCAGTTTAAAGTGGTTCAAAACATGGTCAGATAACTCCCAACCTCTTGCGATACACACGTCAGCCAACTATGCTGACGCTTCAGCTTTGGATGGACTGCGCGTTGAGCTGCCATTCCACACGCAGCGCGGCTGAAGTGACAGCGATGCGGGTGGTGGTGGCCGATAGGCTCGCGCAGGAAGGACGTCTCCGTGAATGCCCTTCGCCTCAGCAGCTAGCTCCTCTAAATCTCAAACCTGCCTCCTCTCAGGTAGGCCGCGAAAGTGGGATGCGTTTGTCTGTAACCAGTAAACTTTCTCCGTGCTCATGGCGTGAGGGTCGGCGAGGCGATAAAGTTCGTCCATCGCTTGGACGTACTCCAACTGACTCTTCGGTGTGCTGCGTGCCGAGCTAAAACTCCCTCCTGAAATGCCACTCGTAGTTAGGGGGAAGGAATCTGTCGCGGAAGCTTGCGCTAAACTCCTCTATTGTCATCGCTCAGCTGCCGGCTAGTCGGTACCAGCGAGTAGCTTGCTGGATCAAAGAAACAGGCACGACATGCGCGAGCATTTAGGCGTCTTCAATTCCTGTCACTTGCTGATAATCCAGCCGACGGTCGAGGTACGCATATGCTCCCATTCTGTCATGGTACCCAGCGTAGGTAAGCATAACACGATGTGCCTGGGCCGGGGCTTGCAAATTGATTTCAAAATTACCCGTGAGGCACTGCACGACTTGCATTGCGTTCTGCAAGAGCACATCCGTAGACTTCGGACTAACGCCCTCGGAGTTGGGCGCAGCCGCTGATGGTGTCGAATGATGAGGCCTCAGTGCCTTATTGTCGGCGGCGTGGAGCGGAGAGGCGTCCGAGTAAAGAGCCCCCCGCACGAGGCCTAAATCCTGCCAAAGTGTTAGGGGATATCACCCGGCTATTCCACATGGAACGCCCAAGATTTAAAAATCCAAGCCCTTCCAAAGGCGCGAAAGTAGGAAGCCACGATTCTGTGCTGCTAGCTCTGACAGCATGAACGAAGACTGGGAATCAGGTTTATCGGATGCCATCCTGTGTTAGTGCGACGGTAGTCGTTCGCTCCAACAAAGTTCACTGCTGAAGTGTCTAGTTCGTCCCACGTTCAGGCGACAAGATGTGGGTTCACTGTGCGTCCAGCTGGCGGAGTTTCATTGATTTGACGTCAGATAACAATAATATGAAAATGGAAGGCGCCATAAGAAGTCCTTTCGAGTCAAATATTTTTCTCTCCTTTATTACAGTGCTATTTCTGGCCTACCTTATCCTCTCCTATGCAGCATTTCTGTTTGAGTGTCATAACTGCTTGCGTTTGTACTCTCGGTTACCAAAGCTGTGTACGCCGCACGAACTCCGGCAAAACAGTAAATTCAAACTATACCTGAAAACTGCATCGCAGCGCCACCGCCAGGACGTATCCAGGGTTGAGACCCTTGATTGGGCCCCTTCTTGCCTGCAAGCATACTGAATCGCTCGTTTTGATGCATCGTGCTCGCGCTCGACAATATGCCAAACAATGTCCTGTTCTAAAAAGCGTGTAGCACTTTTTTGTGCTTGTTTTTATTAATTGCGCGGCTGTAACAATGACAAAAGAGTCAGCGTTTCGCGCAGGGTGGTACTGCTGACATACAGCGGTGTTTTCAGAAAACAAGCAGCTTTTCGAGGCCGCTTTTGAGATTGTCTTAATTGCAGATCTGTCCGTTCGCCCAGAGTTGTTCTAGGAGTAGTAGCGATATTATGCAGCACTGTTTAGCGGTAGTAGCAGCCGTGGCCTATGGCCGAGGAGAAAGAGAAAGAAGAAATGTGGATGCTCTCGAGCGGGACTTGCGGGGGGGGGGGGGGGGGCAGAAAAGGGCTTTCTCGGAGCAGGACAGAAGGAGCACAGCAGCAAAAGAGGTGTTTTCTGCCACGCACTCCTCTTTTAACCCTCTGGCATTGCCTAACTAGCATCAATACGTTACTCACAAGCTCAGGTGTGCCACCCTTCCCTGAGTGACCAGCACGCTGTCGTGACATCACGTCATCGTTGGGAACGGGAAGTGTGGCAGGAGTTCTGTTTTCTCCACATTCTTAGTGGCGTGCGCATGTGTCCTTCACTTCACTTCCCTTCACTTTATTACCTTAAAGGCCCCAGGATTGCGGGTATTACATAAGGAGTGGGCTACATTCAAAAAAGCAGATTGAATAAAGAAAAAAAAAGCGTAAGGTACAAATATTATTCGCTGTTAGACGTAGCTGCTAAACAGTTCGAAAATGTTGCCTCGTTACTCAGGCGTTGTTGCCGCTGGTGCGGGGAACGAGGGGGATGCCAGTGTATCCAACAGGCTACATGGGTATAGAATGAGTTCCTTATGTGGATTTATCTCCCCGGACAGCTGGAACTGTTAGTTCTACGCATTGCGAAGCAGCTGAACAATAGCAGGGTAAGCCAAATGTTGGCGTTACCTTTGCAATGCCTCTTTTTTTCTTAAGTTACGTGTTCAGGTTGGTGGTACCATTTTATGTGACATTCCTTGAGTCTTTCAATACTGCCCCCATATTTGGTCTCGGGCGCTTCACTGACATTTCATTTTGACAAAAAATCGAAGTAGCGTGGATGTTAATTTCGCGGACTACATGGCGAAACAACTCATTTCTAAACTCCAGGAGCGCAGGTTCTTCTCGACGTCCACATTCCAAAGGCAATTTAGAGGTGCAGCTTTGTAAGGGCACGAAGTCGTTTTTTGCTCTTAGTATGCTACCGCATACCACTGAGGCCTTGAGAGGCCAGTTGTAAGCCTTGTGTAAACGGTCATACGTAGGCCAGTTGGTAATCCATAAATATCCTGCCCTTTCCTGTGGCACCCGACTGGGATCGGGGATGTAGCTCTGCACGGACTCAGGAAAGTGTTAATGCTACCTGAACTGGCATCGTCTTTCTGGCCATATATATTGTCCTTCTGGTTGTGCTACGGGGACCGGACGGTTGAAGCTGTTACGTTAACTGATGCGAGGGATATCGACATGAATGCCATTCATTTTGTTTCAAGCATTTATTGCTCTATTTAGTCAATGAGGACTAATTACTGGTGACCACCCTAACACTAAGCGCTTTACTATAGATGGTTAAAGTTTCTACATCAATTCAGGAGGAAAACGGCGCAAAATAACGTGGACAGAAGAGAGACAAACACGACAGGACCAGCGCCTACTAGCAATTGAATTTTATTTCGCGCCAAACCGGCCTTTATGTAAGCCAACACGCCGTAACATCCATGTAATCACGCACATGCAGTAGAAAGATCACTGAAAGATATCTAACACATGAAGCACAATAGCAACCACGTAACATAATATCATGACTATTAAAAAAAAACCGAAGAAAAGTATAGCAAAGCGCTCTACAACACTTAGCACTCATGATCAAGCAACTCTCAAGCACCGAAAACGATACAAACGCATGTGAGATACGAGATGACCGTGCTAGGAGGAGCAGAGCTGCCAGAAGAGGTCGAGCGGGTCTTAGAAAAGAACCAGAGTTGAGGCTCGCACCTTCTGCACAGCGTCAGGAACTTTTAGCCCTGGTTAGAAAGGTGGCTAGTCATGCCACGGACCAAGCAAAAAACGGGATCGTAAGCGACGGTGTTGCCTTCCTGAAGACGAACGTTAATCGCAGTCTTCCTAAAAAGCCGCATCCACAGAAGATTTCAAGCACTCTCAAAGACATGGACCTCGTTGTGCTGCAGGCTGAGAAGGAGGGTGGCTTTGCAGTTATGCCGTCCGGTTTATTTCGTGATGTGTCTTTAGCTGCAATACATAGGAACTTCAAGTAGGTACCGTTCAAAGTGCGGAAACAAAATCTCAGGGTCGTCAGATCGTAGAAGAGATGCACCTAGAGGACATAAAATAGCTGGCTCAGGAAGAAAAAATTGCTGAGGCTCAGCTTGGCTAAGCCTGGGGAATGCGAAGCATATTAGTGGCTAGGCTTGGTAATACATGGCTTTCCTTGGTTGAATACTTGATCATTTTAATACAACCACTAGAAGCCTTCGTCGTGGGGGAAGACAACGGCATGGCTACAGCGGAACGCCGACTAACCCCGAGACGCGCATTGGGTGAGCGCCTGGATTGCCACGGAATCCGCGTCTGCCTGCCCGGTGGAGCGAGCGTTTCACCTACACCGAGTGTGAACGCGCGTTCGAAATGCGCGGGAATGCGCGGGTGTGACGGCTAGGGGTCCCACGGCGACGGCGCGAGGTGGAGGCCGGCTCTCTCATCCGATGTCACGTGGTGTGACGTCACGGTGTCACGTGGCGTGACGGCTAGGGGTCCCACGGCGACGGCGCGAGGTGGAGGCCGGCTCTCTCATCCGATGTCACGTGGTGGACGTCACGGTGTCACGTGGGGGTCCCACGGTGACGGCGTGAGTGGTAGCTCTAGCAATATGCTTCGCATAAAAGCAAGGTCTCTCGAAGTTTTCTTCACCGTGAAGACCCACAAGCCTTATTTACCGCTGCGCACCAACGTTTCGGAAAGGGGGACGTGGCAACGTCTTGTCAGTAGCTACCTTCAAACTCACCTCGGAAGCTTGGTAGGCAATGACCTTTTCTTGTGCGCAGTTCGTGCGAGTTGCAAAACCACCTGGAGTCCTTGCCCCCCCCCCAAGCATTACACAGGGTTTTTCATCCCCATTGAAGACCTGTTTTATTCCGTTTCCCATCAAGGATATTTAAAGGCTGTCGGGGAAACCATCCAGTCCACCGGCGAAGTCCGTTTTCAAAATGTAGCAGGAGTGAGCGTTGACATTTTCATTTCATTGTTAGAATTTTACCTAAGTTCGACTGCTGTTGTGCGGAAACAAAAATCTCAGGCTCATCAGATCGTAGAATACATGCACCTAGAGGGCTTAAAAAAGCTGGCCCGGGAAGAAAAAGGAAGGTCTCTCGAAGTTTTCTTCACCGTGAAGACCCACAAGCCTGGTTTGCCACTGCGCACCATCGTTTCGGAAAGGAGGACGTGACAACGTCTTGTCAGTAGCTACCTTCACACCCACCTTGGATGCCTGGTAGGCAAGGACCCTTTTCTTGTGGGCAGTTCGTGCGAGGTGCAAAACCATCTGGAGTCTTTGACCCCCAAGCACTACACAGGGTTTTCCATCGACATTGAAGAGCTGTTTTATTCCGTTCCCCATCAAGGTCTTTTAAAGGCTGTCAGCGAAACCATCCAGTCCACCGGCGAAGTCCGTTTTCAAAATGCAGCAGGAGTGAGCGTTGACCGTTTCATTTCATTGTTAGAACTTTACCTAAGTTCGACTGCTGCTGTGTATGATGGAAATTTCTTTGTTCACAAGAAGGGAATACGGACTGGCTCTTCTGTAGCTCCCGCCCTTTGTGATATTTTTCTCTCCATTGTAGGAGTCGACATGAGATACCACTTTGTTGATCCGCACGTAGTTTCAGTACACAGGTATGTTGGCGATTTCTTGGTTATCCTTAAAGACATTTCTGAGCATGAGCTAGACGCTGCTGTCGCAAGGACTATGTCCGTGTTTTCAGAACACAGCAAAGGTCTCAGTTTCACTAAAGAGTCCCGACAAATGGCGAACTCCAGTTCTTCGACCTTAGGATACGGCTTGTGTTGCATGCATAATCCGCGTTCAAAGAAAGGTTTGCTCCCCTTTGACAGTGCTCTTCCAAGCTTGTGAAGCGGGCAATTGTTTCGAACTCCTTGCAAGCGTCTTTGAACCCCTCAGGCCCCCATATAGTCTCGTCAAGTTTCAGCGCTCAAGTTCAGCGGTTAAAAGAAGCAGTATACCCCTCTTGTATGGTTTCTTCCGTGTGTGAAGCCATACTGCAGAAGCTGAAGCAAGGTCCTAAAAGCAGAGATCCAGTTTCACGCAACCGTGTGGTGGTAGTAGCATATATTTACAAGGTTTCACGCAACTTTAAAAAAAGTAGCAGGCTGACATAACGTTCAGGTCGCATTATCAGCCCCCTGCAAACTTTCTAGGCTTCGCGCCATGACTAACGAAAAAAAAAAACAACCGGCTTATACTGTGAAACATCAAAACAAGTTCACACTGTGCAGGACGCGGGTTGTTTACCAGATTTCCTTAAGCTGCGGGCTCAGCTACATTGGCCAAACTGGTCGATGTTTTAATGAGCGCGTCAGCGAGCACTGCCGGATTCTGCTCAATAACGAAGGAAGCTTCCTAGTGAATCACTGCAAAGCCTGCAGGTACTGCCGTGCGGAGTTCGAGAAGCCTATTTTTTTTGAGTAGTGGAAAGGACGGATTCGAGAGAGAGGTGGTCGAAGCCTTTTACATCAGAAAAGAAGGAAGCAGATGCGTCAGCAAGCCATCCATTACGCTTAGCAACGAGGAGTACACTTTTCTAGAAAGTTTTTTGTAAGTTGTTCGTTTTGTTTTGTTGTGCACGCTCTTCCCTTTGGCATTGGTCGCATTTCTTTTTCTTTTTTTGACGATGTTTGGTTGTTTTCGGGGATTTATGTTCTCGTTTTTATGCCTTTGATGCTGAGTTTGGTCTAAGCTCCACGTTCATCCTTTTTCCTGTTTCTAGTTAGTTGGTCGTCGGTTATCATTCATATGGCTGCTTGTTGTTTCGTTTCCAATTTTTAAGGCTTTGCACTCATCATTCATTTCATCCCTTTTTTCCTTTGACACTACTTTGGTCTTAAAGCTTCATTCTTCACCTTTTTTCCATGTTTCTTGTTGGTCGTTTCGTATCACTCATACATTTGTATCGTTTTCGGTGTTTAAGAGTTGTTTGGTCATGATTTTCAGTGTTGTAGAGCTGTTGGCTATACATTTGTTGGTTTGTTTTTCGAATGGCCATGATAGTATGTTACGTGGTTGCTATCGTGCTTCATGTGTTAGATATCTTCCATAGATCTTTCTACTGCGTGTGCGTGATCACACGGATGTTACGGTGTGTTGGCTTACATGTTTGTCGACTGGCGTGGAGTTATGCGTCTTAGTTGTTAGATGCTGGCGCTTGGAATGCTGTCGCGATTATTGCTCTTGCTGTCAGGCTATGTAGAACTTAACCAAGGCCCTCCCAAGAAGGATGATAAAGCTATCCTGGACGCTCTGCAGCGCCTTGAGGAACAACACGCAGCCTTCAGTACTGAGCTGAAACAGCTACGTACTACCCAAATCACCCATGAAAAGTTAATATCCTCACTAACAAACCGCGTGCTTGCGCTGGAAAGATCCCAACAGAACTTGAGCACACACACCAACCTGAACGAAACAGGCGAACTTAAACATGAAATAGCAGTCTTAAAGGCCGCAAGTATTGATACCAGTAATCGAATGCGACGAAATAATTTGCTCTTCATAGGCCTTTAAGACACTGAAAATGAAGCCTGGCAGAATCTGAAACAAAAGTCTTGTCATTCTGTTCGAATCAACTTGACACCGAGATAGACCCAACCAGCATCAAGCGTGCCAACCGTTTAGGAAAATTTAATGCTGAAACAAAAACGTCCTATCATTGTTAAATTAGCACACTTTAAAACCAATGACACCATCCTAGCCTGCGGTCCCAAACTGAAAGATACAAATTACGCCATCAGAGAAGATTTTGCTTTTGCCACACGTCTTGCTCGCTCTGAACTGATACAGTTTATTTGGCCCAAAAAATGCGCATTCTAGCTTGACGTAGACAAGCTTCATGTAGGGAATAAATGCTATGTGTATGACCCTGTGTCTGATAGCGTAATTGAGTCTGCAAAACAGCCAGCTGGTCGTGCACAAGCCGAGCAGCTCTCCGACAAACCGTCACAAAGCACCGATTGACACCCCGCAAAACATTCTACGCTACCAAATTGCCCCGACCCTTCACGTTGGAAGCATCTCAATATCGTCTTCACTAACATACGGAGCATTTTACCAAAACGAGATAAACTGCACAGCCTTATCGACGACACTGGTGCTGACATTGTTATACTAACAGAAACGTGGCTACACGAAGGCGTGAAAGATACTGAAGTCCTCCCTTCAAACGGGAACTACGTTCTTTATCGTCGTGATCGGCGCGGACGGAGGGGCTGAGGAGTGCTTATCGCCATCCTAAACACCCTATCATCTTCACTCATCTGTCACGACACCAAACTAGAACTAACCTTGGTATGCGTGCATGGCTTGAAAGAAATATGGGGCATTTGCTACAGGCCACCAGACAGCGATTCATCCTTCTGTGACTCCCTTCATGACGCATTAACGGCGATTAAAAATACATATTTGAATTCGAACATCTTTCTGTTCGGCGATTTTAACTCTCCACATATAAACTGGACTTCGCTCTCTGTATCTAGCCATTCACCCTCCAAAGAATCGAAGCAATTCATTGACTTAACACTGGACTTCAATCTGCATCAAGTCATCACACACCCCACAAGAGGTGCTCCCCCTCTTGGCTTGTTACTGACATCTTGTCCAGACAACATCCACAGTGTAACCGCGCTTTCGAGCCTCAGCGATCACATGTTTCTGCCCATTTGCACGTCACCACATTCAAATAGGCGATCCCCTACGAAAAAATTAATCACCGACTATAGGCGAGATAACTTCGATTCCATAAATAAGGAACTTTCATTCTTTTTCACCGACTTCCTAGGTTCATTTCTAACCAACACAGTTCACGAAAATTGGGAAAGCTACAAGTCAACAATGCTGCGACTAAAAATTAAGTACTATCGCGCTCAATATGAGTTGCAACGCGCGGTCATCGACCGGGGCTCGTTCCGTGGTGTGCCTCCTCCAAACAGTCGCTCGGAATTCTGGGAGAAATTTTTTCCAGAGCGGGGGTGCTGTTGTTTCCTGGAACAGCAGTTTCTCCCAGAATTCCGAGCGACTGTTTGGAGGAGGCACACCACGGAACGAGCCCCGGTCGATGACCGCGCGTTGCAACTCATATTGAGCGCGATAGTACATCCCAGCCATTGTCGTCAAATCGGATTCCAACAATATTTGGTTTAACAAAAACTTGAAGCACCTTCTTAGTATGAAAAAACGACTTTATCGTTCCGCGAAACAAAGCCAAAAACAAGAAGCATGGGAAAGATACCACGCCTGCGCGAGTAAATATTTAAATGAATTGACTGCTGCGAAAGAAATTTTTCTCTGTTGACTTGCTATTCATTCTCAGAGCAAATCCCACCAAATTCTGGCGTATCCTCCCCCCTAAACATAAATCTAATCGGTTCGATCTTGTAGGACCTGACGGCGAACCAGCTGATACTAATCAATGCGCAAAACTTTTAAATGACTATTTCTCATCTGTGTTTTCGCCTGTCAGCAATTCTACACACACAGTTTTGCAAACCCATAGTCAAAAAGAAATGCCGGAAATTCATATTAGCCCCGAGGGAATCTCAAAATTAATCAGTTCACTCAAGCTCTCATCATCTGCAGGATGTGACCAAATAAACAGTAAACTACTTAAAAATACTCTATCGTTATCAAGCCAGATACTACACCTAATATTTACCCAATCTTTAAACACCGGAATCATTCCTGACGATTGGAAGATAGCCCAAATTGTTCCCATTTTCAAAACAGGTTATCGCGCATGCCCAGCTAACTATCGTCCAATATCCCTTACTAGCATATCTTATGAACTTCTAGACAACATTATATAATCAAGCTTAATGTCCCACTTTCATTCAATTAATTTCCTTTATCCTCATCAGCATGGCTTCAGGAAATCATTTTCATGCCAAACCCAGCCGGCAGAGTTCACCCAAGACATCCTAAGGCCATAGACGATAACCTCCAAATAGATGCAATCTTCTTAGACTTCTCGAAGGCTTTTGATCGCGTACCTCATAATCATCTGGTTGTGAAACTTTCTTTCCTGGGAATTCCTGCTAATCTAATATAATGGCTCGCACATTTTTTAAAGGACGCTCGCTGTTCACATCCGCCAATAACATCCGTCACCCTTAACAGATGTAACATCTGGTGTCGCTCAAGGGGCCGGGTTATAACCATTACTCGTCTTAATATACATCAACGACTTGCCCTCTAATATTCAATGCAAATTGCGACTCTTTGCAGAAGATTGTGTCATCTGTAATGCAATAAGTAGCCCAACCGATAACTTCGCTTTGCAACAGGACCTTGACGTTATTGCATCATAGTGTGAAAATACCAGATGCCCTTAAATCTTACTAAGTGCAAATCATTGTCCTTCACTCACAAACACACCTTGACGAATCACACTTAGAGCATTTCATCAGTCCCTATAACAGTTACAAAATCTTATAAATATCTAGGTGTACATCTCGCATCAACGCTTTCTTGGGTCACCCACATTAGAACCATCTCCGACGCTTCACGCACACTTAGCTACCTGAGAAGAAATCTGAAATCTGCATTCCCTAACATAAAACAACTCGCGTATGAAACATTTGTTCGGCCAAAATTAGAGTATGCATCATCCATCTGGCACCCATGGCAATCGTATCTCACCATCGAATTGGAATCGATCCAGAATCGTGCAGCTCGGTTCATCACTTCATGTTACTCAAAAGAATCCAGTGTCACTGCCCTCAAGCAGTCCCTCCGTCTCTCAACACTAGAATCACGCCGCGTCGTTTCCTGCCTATGCTTACTTCATACAATTTATCATAACACAAGATCACGGTACGCTCTATTAACCGCCCCACTATGAGCGTCCTCCCGGCTCAGTCACGGTAACCCGATAGCACGCATCAGTGGCCACACGTCTGCATACAACAACTCATTTTTTGCCAACGCAATAGCACTCTGGAATTCACTGCCTAACGACATCGCTGCACACACTGATCGCAAAACATTCCGCGAGAAAATAAAAATTCACCTCACATAGATATTGACCACTTCTGCGCTCTTTGTAACGAATATTGTCTGATACATCTTTAATGAATGCTGTATCACCTGCTGGGGAACCCTGATATGACTACAACCCCTGTTATATTTGTTTGTATGTTTGTTCTTTTTATTGTTATGCAGGTTCCCATCATCGCCGTTGTAAACCAATATGTCCCCCCCTTATGTAATGCCTTCGGGCCTTTACGGGAACAATAAATGAAATGAAATAAAGGCGGGTTTGGCCAGAAATGAAATTCAGTTGCAAGTTGGCGCTGGTCCTGTCGTGTTTGTCTCTTTTTTGTCCCCGTTCTCTGTGCCGTTTTCCTCCTGAATCATGAACCAACTATCCTAAACTAGAGTTCTTCCTTCTCCATCAAAAGGTCGACCATTGTACAGCCGCGCCGCAGGGGCGCCGCTATGTAAAGGAAATGAAATGAAGTGGTGAAAAGAAAGGCTACCTTTATTCATCATACTAGCATTCTATATGCCAATTGCAAATACGTTAGTATGCAACGTCATCAGGCTTTATATAATACTTGGCGGAACGTCTAAGCGAAAACTTCACGTTACAATTTGGCAGGTGTCGTTTCCTTTCATCGGGTCGCCGTCTGCGCACTGGAAGGTGGTCCAAAATGTCTCGTAGGTCTTCAGCGCGAAGTTAACGCTGCAAAAATAACGCATTGTTTTATGTTATAAAATACGGTATCGTAATTATTTTGAGAAATCTTAGTAGAACCTGGGAAGTTTTGAGCGATCGCATTAAATCAGTACCGTAGCCTCATTCTACACTTTGACGAAGGCTTATTGCGCGCCTAATGTTCAGCACACTAAACAATCGGCCGAATGTGGGCCATACGCTGCGGCAAAGATGTGTTTTTATTTCTAGTAACCGACAATATCTTGAAGCCCGCCTAGCCTGGTGTTACGATGGTGCAATAATAAGAGCCAATCCTGCTGCTTTGGTACGATGCTCGTATCCCACTATCGGAAGGCGATGTCCTAAGCGGTAAACTTGGTGCTGGGCGCTGCGAATTTTACAACATACAGCGCTGCTTCATGTCTTGTCCAAGACGAAGGCTAATACTCTGCAGAGTTGTACACAAATTAGAAGGGGATGAAATGAATTACGAACTTCAGTATAGTTATTATGTGTAGCGCTTTGCCATGGTGCTGCTGAATCAGGGATTTAATTCGGAAAATGTTTCCCTCATCACAGTATTTGATAAGTGAAAATTGGGTAAAAGTGAATTTTATTAACAAAAATGGTGTATTTCCCAGCTGACATATTTTTGAAGAGGCTACAGGCAAAAAAGGTTCTGAAAATGGAGGTTTTGAGGTATATTAAACAAAAGTTTCGATCACAAGACGGTAAATCACTGTAGAATGTTCAGTTCAGCGAGATGGCATCAGTTCATATTAGAAAAAAGCAGAGCACGAAAGACAGACGAACAGAGGTATTTCTTTCTTCTGGCCCTGTGTTTTTTGTGCGTAGTTTGTTATCCAACATGAAACTGAAAATCTTTGTGTTCAATTCGTTTTGATTGCATGCTGTTTATGAATAGTTGTTAATTTCTTGATCAATTTTCGGCTCCCTGTCAGCCTCAACAACGATTTCCGGCTATGGGACATGCGTATAGATTCTTTTATGCCTTTCACGTCACAATTTCAGCTCTCGCAGCGCAAAAAGACAACTGAAATTGGCTGCAGGAAAGCAAATGGCACAGCATCGAATAAAGTCAAATTTACTTTCTAGCACCTGGATGGTTGCCTGGGCCAAAAGGTGTACAAACAGTTTGACAAATGCCAGGAAAACCAATACATGATATGGCAGAAGCAAATAGAAACGAAATAACAATTCATGAACAGTTGAGAAGCAAACAAGAAGAAATTATACAGCGCGTGCTTCATTGTAACAGAAAGAAGCTAACATATGGTTTGCAAACAATAAACGCAATAGGCACAGTTCAGCATTACGAAAATAGCTCGTAAAGACTTGAATAATACTTGAAGAAATCACACATAGAAGGATCAGACCGAATTTACACAAAGTTCTGAATTAGTCTGCACAAAGCCTGTAGTGTTTTCGTATTTGCTAAACATTAAGATTATGAGCCAAGGATTGTAGTTTGTAATTGCTAGAGACAGAGTATCATTACATCGAGTGTTAACAATAGTAGCATGATTTGCAGGAGCGGCAAGTTGTGTTATGAAATTGCTCATACCTGTGTAAGAAAAGTGCATTATTAGCAACAAACAAAATTCATAGATATTGTCTGCACGGATCATAATGAGTAATCTTCAAAGTTTACAATGAGACGAATAATTCTTATTTGCAAGACGGCATTTTGTTCATATTTGCTTTAGTTATTGATGCCCATAGCAGAGTACAGTTTAAGTGATAGAAGAATACGGCATTATATAAATGTAGTTCCGCGCTAGTGAGAAGCTTTTTATGGATATAGGATATATGGGCGTTCCATTCGAGAAGGGAAGAAAAGTATACATCAAGAACCTCCTGTTCCTGAACTGTTTCTATGTGCTGGTCGTAAAAAATGAGGGAGTGCTGCGGACGAACTACTTTATTTCCAGGCCGGAAGATAACGGCTTTGGATTACGTTGGGGCAACCTTGATTTTAGTTAGAATGGTCCATGCTCACAGCTTATTCAAGACGTGGTTGCATCTTGGCACTAGTTAGCTGACATTAGTCTCAGAAATAAGAAACGTACTATCGTCAGCACAGATCACTAATTGAACGGAGGTGTCGATGTTGACAATATCATCTGTATAGGTGTTAAAGAAAAGGCGACCCAAAATACTTTCTTGTGGTATGCCACTGGTTGTTGATACTGAGATGACCTTGGTCTTCAAGCATACTCACAGGTGCCTATTTTTCTCGTACTATTGAAGCAGAGCCGAAGCTGTCCCCCAAAATCGATGCATTCTAACGCTTTGCTGAAACTAATAAAAATTCCGGCTGCCAAAAAATTATTATCAATATTTTCCAAGTTATTTGCTTCAGGGCTTGCACTGCATCCTTAGTCGACAGATCCTTCTTAAAACTGCAGTGTGAATTTGTTAAAATAAATTAAAAAATTTGTAATACCAGAAAGCAGGAGTTTTCTTATACCTTGCAAAATACTTCGAGTACAGAAATTGGTCCGTAACTGGACGTGAGGTTTCGATTACCATCTTTGTAATAGATACCTTTGCACATTTTCATACCAGTTGGAATATACCTGACTGAAGTATCAGCTAACAATATGGACAACGGCAGACGTTAGCAACTCGATTCCATATTTAGCCGGCAACACGAGAAATTTGACCCGCCAAAAGTGTGTAATCAAACGTAACTGTGTCGCGTTTCCTAGTTAGAGACAGGACGGAAGTCTTCTTAATATTCAGTTTTAAGCGATTCATCAAACACCAATCCTCAACATTGTTAATGTCAGCTTGCAATTGGCGGCAGTCCTCAATATCTCCAATATTACGGAATAATTTGAAATCATCAGCGAAGAGCAAAATTCTCGAGTTCCTTACATGTAACGGCAAATCATTAATAAACACTAAAAACAACAGCGGTCCTAAGTTGGAGCCTTGAGGCACTACCGAAGATGATAGAAATTCGTTGGACACACAGCCGGAAAATCGTACCATGTTACGGCGGCTGCCAAGGTAGCTTTTGAGCCACCTGCAGTACATGCGGCTAAGTCCGTATCTTTCCATCTTCATCAGAAGTACCTCATGGGAAACTATATCGAAATCGTTAGTCATGTCAAAGTAGACTGCATCTACCTGACAACGATTAAATACATGTCCCCCAGTATAATCAAGAAAGCTGCATGAATTCGTTTCCACAGAGCGACCTTTCAAAAACCGTGCTGCAGAATTGAGATCTTCTGTTGGAAGTATGAGCCCATGCGTTCGTACATAATCATTTCAAAAACTTTCGCAAAAGAACAAATTAGTGACACAGGTCGAAAGTTGTTTACATCACAAGCATCGCCAGACTTGAATACAGGAACTACTGACAACTTCCAATGACAAGGAAAAACACCAGTTCTCGACGATAAGTTGAACAAATGCGCCAAAACAGGGCCAAATATGTCAGCGCATCCTTTGATTATGAAGCTGGGAATTTCATCAATCCCTGTTGAAAGTTTTGGCTTAAGTTTCTGAATCGCCGAATGAACCTCATGCTCGGTGACAATATCATAAGCTAAACAGCCAGCGCTGTCTTCAAGAGTGATAACAGCAGTTGTGTTACCATGGGGCACAAAACAAGAGCTGAAGTGATCAGCAAAAGCTTGGCACACATCTTGATGTGTGCCAATCTTGATGTGTGAACTTTAAAGGCCTGCTTCCATTCCTTTTTTTCTTTACTATAAATGTAGGGCAATGGTCGATATATCAGAAATTAGAGTACCAGAGCAATCAACTTTGGTAATAATATTTGTCAAAATTAAGTCTATTGCTGATTTAGTAGTGACAACTCGTGCAGATGTTTTTATTAGGTTTAGAAAGCGAGAAGAGTGCAACACAGTGTTTAATTGTCCAGTAGAGTTGGTATCATCAGGTATAGTTATGTTACAATCGCCTCCGCAGACAAGGCGGAAGTTGTTGCTCTACACCTTCCAGCAATAACTAAAAAAATGCGCAGAAGATATATTACTCGTGCTGGATGATATACGACCGAGATGGTTTCATTTTTGCATTGTAAGGGATTTCTTCAAAGTCGAACGTTGCTTTGCTAAAGTCAGGTGTAATTTCCTTACGCACCGTAACGTGAACTGCAACGCTACCGTCTCGTTTGGCAGTACAACTTGAAAGAAATTGTTACAACCTAGTAATGTTAACATTTTGCAAACATCATCATACTGTCCTTATAGAAACATCAGAATACTAAAGCTAAACTCATTCTAAAATGACCAAGAATATCCACCTTTCCGCCCACAGACCGCGTAGAACTGTGGAGAGCAGATTCGCAAGGCTTTTCAAGAACTTTCTCACTTCTCGGTGGGCACCCTTATCGCTCCTTGAGGTCACATATGAAGGGAGTGAAAGAAGGAAGACAGAAAGAGGGGCTATAAGTGGGAGGGGGGGGGGGGTGTTGAAGAAATAATTTCGGCCACGTGCAGTGACAGCGCATAGGGCACTGGCTCTATTGCATTCCGAATCTAACGCAACCTCTGTGGCTGGATTTCTATCCCGTGACCTTGGTCTCGGCAGCGGAAGGTCGTAATATGAGCCAACATGGCGAAGCACGTGTGAAATACTTCGCTGATGTGTCTTTAATTAATGTCATAACGGCTTTTGTATTATCTGCCGCAAGCCTAAATAGGTGATTAAAGTTAGTTGCGCAGTGCCAATGGAGCAAGAAGTGTTAGCGCAGTATAAAACCGAGCAGTGATTTGCCGCGTTCTCAAGATTTTGGAGACCGACGAGCATACTGGAGGCTCTGGGGCATCTTCGCGGTGGGCTCGGGGTTTTCTGGGCTTACAATACGCTGGTGGCAAATAACTATGGCGTTTCTGTGCTTGCAGGGAGTCGGTGAAGCTGAATGTTCAGTGTCTTCCCCAGCGCCTTCTAAGGAATGGTGGTCTCGCCAGACATCGATGGCCAACTCAACTGCGAAGAACGGCAGCAAATCTCATATTTTTTCTTAATGATCAGTGCTTTAGGCAAACCAGTAGGGCATTCTTGGTGTGCATCCGTTATAGTCTTGACATGAAGCAGGAAAGTGGAGGCTAATGGAAATGTATTAGCTAAAGTTAAAGACAACGCAGCGAACTATCGAAAGAAAAAAATAGGTGCAATATTAAGAGACTGAAAGCGGACAGAGTGAGGAAACAAACGCGGATTAATGATATTCTAGGCGAAATTAAAAGGAAGAAATGGGCTTGGGCAGGGCATGTAAAGCGAAAGCAAGATAACCGCTGGTCCTTAAGGCTTACAGAGTGGATTCCAAGAGAAGGCAAACGCACCAGGTGGCGAAAGAAAGTTAGGTGGGCGGATGAGATTAAAAAATTTGTGGGGTCGTTGGCCTCAGCTGGTAACGACAAAGTTAATTGGAGAGACATGGAAGAGGCCTTGGCCCAGATAGTGAACGTTATCAGGGTGATGGTGATGATGAATTTTATCGACTATAGTGTAAGTATAGTCCCCTAAGGTGCTTCCAAAACAGGAACTGAACCACGGAATTTCTAGATGGGCGTCAGACGTTCACCTTTTTACCAGTGCTCGAGTTGATGTGCGAGCGTGCGCACTGATGCTACGATGTTGCCGAATTAGAGGTCACGCTCTCTCGACCACTGGGAGCTCGGTGGAAAAGAAGAGAAAGGGTAACATACATCTCTTGGGTCCCTAAGGTCCCTAAAGTCCAGCTTACCTCCCTCCTCTTTGAGGTGGTTTCCTGGCTATTGACGATATTTTTATTTTTTTGAAAGTAAAAAATCGATGCCACACAGCAGCACCGTCGCGGACGTGTCCACGGAGGATTGGTGCGCAAGGAACCACGTCGTTTGCTCCATGGCATGAGTAGTTCGCATGCACATTCATACGTTGTTGTAAATTCTGCGCGATAAAATTAAATTTTGGAAGGACTTTAGCGTAGATGTTCGCACGGTAAACAGACCTATGAGACCTAGCATTTGTCACTAGGTCAGTGACTTGCGCCAACAGCACAGGCGAGATTGGAAAAAGGAAGTTTTTTTTGCAGTAGTAGAGAGTAGAGATAAAGTAGTAGAGAGAAAGTAGTAGTAGAGAAAGTAGTCTGCTCTCCCTGAAGGGTACTTCCCGTATTATATCAGGTTTCATGCCGCAGGTTGAATATTGAGCAAGGAGGCCGCGGCACGATGCATGACCGATAACAGAAAAAACGTTGTATAAAACTGTCTTCTGTTGTATTTTGCTGCTCAATAATAACTCGAAGAAGCCTGAGTTTGTGCCGGAGCCTCACACATATCATCCGGTAGATATAGGTAAATATTAAATTAATTTCACAATGTACGCACATTGGATATGCAGATTTTATCAGCCACTAAGCGAATTTATAAACTGGTGATTTTTTCCGAACTAAAACAACCTGTGCTAATACGAGTAGCGATTTGCAAGCGATTGCTTGACGCAGATGGTTAACGGGAGCATTTCATAGATAACTAACGTGCTCAGGTTAAGCGTAAAGAATTTTGTGCTTGACTGCTTCAGTACTGACAGCCCTTACAATGGCACATGCGTATGTTGATGAAGCGCATGGTCGTCCACGGTGGAGCAGTTTTAATAACTGTTTTATTCGTACCCAGTTTTGTTCTCATTCCTCCCTTCGTCACACGCCTGTCACTGAAATCAGTTATTTAGACAGGTGGATGATAAGAATCGAATAGAGCCGGACGGAGAGCTATATAACATGTTCACGTATTCATTATATGCAATTCTTCCACAGCTCACGAAAAACATGAGTCGACAAGGGGCAGGTGCTCCTAGAAAAAAAAATGCTCGGAAACAGGTGACCTGGATGTTTTCGCTTTCCACCTCTGCCCATAATTAGAACTCAGTAGTGGTTTGTGTACTGAAATATAGCTAATGATACTCATGGGTAAAACAAACTCTAAATGGCAGAGCTTCGTAAGTTAATCTACAGTGTCTTGCAAGCTTGTCTAAATTTCTTGTTCTCGGCGCAAGGAACATGACAATCGCTGTGTCTTGCATACAGCTATAGCTGCTGCTCAGAACTGCACTTTCAGTATTGTTATTCGTCTGCTGCACCAGTGCCTTCATCATGACCATCAGTTAGCTGAAATTCTCTCCAAGACATGTATTAACAGCGTGCCACTTCGCTGCCACACCGGGGTGCTTTCAAACACCAGAAAATTGCTTCATAATTGTTCCTTGATCTCTTATCTCCTTTGAGGTTGCTACCATCTGGAAAGGTTTAGTTTATGGGGGGTTAAACGTCCCGAAGCGACTCAGGCTACGAGGGACGCCGTGGTGAAGGGCTCCGGAAATTTCAAGCAGCTGGGGTTCTTTAACGGGGAACGACATCGCACAGTACAAGGGCTTATCGGGAAAGTGTTAGTCAGTCGTGTGATAAAATTACCCGCTATTCTTCTTAGGTTGACCCCAGAAGGAATCCTCGTTAAGGCCGCCATAATAAAACAATTAAAGCGCCCACTGTAGGTATAAAAAATTGCGAATAAATGCTAAGTATTGGCGTAATGCTTTTAGGAATCATCAAAGGGCGGTGTTTATTTTTTTCGACATCTGGCTGGTGTAATGCGAATTGGTAAGCAATTTATCAATTCCATTTTTGCTATAAGTTTATATTTATCAAATGACTTTTGTATGTTCCTCCCTGAAAGAATTTTTATTAAAGGGCAGGACTTCAGGAAACTGCGGTATGTATCCGCGAGTTCGAATATAGGTGTCTAAGGCAACTAGATGGCGGACAGCCTCGCCCACAGTGCGCTGTCTGGGAACCCTTGGAGCGTGCTCTTGTGAAGGCATGGGTTGAGTCAATACATCCAAGTGAGCTTGATTCTAGACTGCTATGAAAGTAAGGTCAGGAGGTGACGGCGAAAGTTGTTCCGAGAAGTACGGAAGTGAAAATGTGTCCACGAAAATGTGTTGTGTTAACCCAGAATACATAACATTGCCTTTTAGCGTTTCATATGAACCCACAAAACAGGCAAAAAGTGAATAAATAGTGATTGTAGTTATTCAAGAAGTACTCTCACTTGAGCTCATCATCCTTATCGGCATCCATCCCGCAGTGCCGCTGAAAAAAAAACAATAAAATGTTTTTATTGGCCCAATAGCACCACGTTCTTCGTAATGCAAAACTATTCAGAAATTGCATAAAACACAGAACGCCAAACTAGTCGCTCAACCTCTAAATTCATGCTGATTTTGTGAAATGGGTGTCTGCGAGCCGACCCTTGGTAACTGAGAACGTATGGGCATATTTCTTCAAAGCACCGGCAAGTACAGTGCGGTATAGTACGAGGATTTACATTTCGGAATCTGCGCGTTGCCTAGTATGAATAGCGCGGTAGTGAAGGATTTAGGATAAATTTCGACCGCATTTGCATGCACTAACACCGTACAGGTGGGTTGGCATTCAGCCTCTGCTCAAACGCGGCTGCTGCGTCTGGGATTCAACGCCTTCAACTTGGGCTAGGCAGCACAGTGGCAAGTCCGTCGAGCCACCGCGGCGGTTGCTGTGCGGCATCCGATCGTAATTTTCGCTGCTGTTAAAAATTGCAGTGCATGACCCCTAGAACCCGCTTTAGGCAAGGATGCACTTTAATAGTCATCACGAAACTTCCATAAGATTAAAATTTTTGCAAAGTTGAGATCAAGATAGATTGGTTTGGTCTGAGGTGTTCAACGTCCCAAAGCATCTCAGGCTATGAGGCAGGCCGTAGTGTAGGGCTGCCGATAATTTGGACCATCTGGTATTCTTTAGCGTGCAGTGACATCGCACAGTACATAGAAAGGCCCCTAGCATTTCGATGTAGGCGAAATGCTGGAAGAATTTCCTGCTTTGGCAGCTCTGTAGGCATTACGTCGGCTGCTGAGTCCAACGACGCGAGACCAAATCCCTAACGTTGCGACCGTAATTCGCAGTTCTGTGCGATGTCAGCACACGGCAAAGAAACCTAAGTGGTCGGAGTTCATCTGGTGTCTTCCAGTGTAGCTTCTCTGATAGTCAATGCGCATCCTCGAGACCTTAAATCTCTTATACAGTCTATGCTACACCATATGATACGGAATTTAAGTACATATTAGAAGGATGGCTGCGGTCATTTGTGGGCTTACGAGCACTGAGGTTAATGTCCGAGTAAATTATTGAAAAGACCGAGCACCGGCGTTAACATGCTCTTGACAAGCATTCATCAACGATACCTGCAGTATCTGCTAGGGCGCAGGGAGGAGTCTGTGGGTGCTAAGGCGAGGAAGTGCCAGCACCGACAACGTTGAGGTTCGAACTGTTTTAATTTTGCTGGTCGTGCTGCGGTGGCCTAGCGCCAACCTCTTCTTCCTTCTCCGGCGCTGTGCCATGGCCTGCGACGAGAACGCAGTGCAAGGGTGCTATAGGCCCCCACCCCCTTAAAGCTGATGCCACAGCATGTGCCCAGGGGACTTGTTTAGAGCAGACCGCACAGAACGGTGGCACAGTCGAAGCGAGAGTTACTGGAGGGACCACCGGCGGAGGAGCGGCAATGAAGGCTGGTTTTAGTTTCTCAGCTGACACGTAGCCTTCACGACCGTTGGTGTCGAGCGTGAAGGTCTTCTTCGAACTATGGAACATGCGGTACGGTCCTTCGTAGGCCAGCGTTACGTGAGAATGGACAAGGTCACGGCTGGCGAAGACATGGCTGCAGGAGTCCAGATCCTGGCTGACAAACACGGACTGAGGGTGACGGGCGGCGAGGATGACAGGAGTAATGTGTCGAAATGTGGTGTACAGGTCTCGGAAGTAGCTGGAAGTATCATAAATGAACGGAGTGGACGCAGGAGAGAATTCCGCAGAGAGGCGCAGGGGAACACCGTAGACTAGCTCAGGAGAACAGCAGCCTAGGTCAGCCATCAGTGCTGAGCGGATGTTGAGAAGAGGGGAAAGTGGTCGGACCAGCGTTCCCTTGACTGGTAAGTGGTAAGAGCCGCCTTCAGTTGGCGATAAAGACGTTTCACCATGCCATTTCCCAAAGGATGGTAGGCGGTCATAATGCCACGTATCATTGTAGTGTTTGTTCGTTCACGCTCAAGGCTGCAGGAAAGCGTTGTTATCACTTTTGTTCGTGACGCGAGAAGCGACCAGACTAATCTCGATTGATCGCAGCCATGAAAGGCTGCATCTAGGTTTTTCCAGATTACTGTAGATGATCTTGTCCTGTTATCTGGAAGTTTCCTTGCCGGCTTTAAATTGAGCGATGCCGCGAGCGGCGGACATTCGTACACCGACGATTGACGAGCATGCTTGTTGCTTACGCCGCCACCGAGTGATTCAGTTCTTTTGCGGGCGCAAGTCAGCCCAAATAAAGAGCTGAATCACTCGGTGGCGGCGTAAGCAACAAGCATGCTCGTCAATCGTCGATCTACGAATGTCCGCCGCTCGCCACGTATCATTGTAGTGTTTGTTCGTTCACGCTCAAGGCTGCAGGAAAGGGTTGTTATCACTTTTGTTCGTGACGCGAGAAGCGACCAGACTAATCTCGATTGATCGCAGCCATGAAAGGCTGCATCTAGGTTTTTCCAGATTACTGTAGATGATCTTGTCCTGTTATCTGGAAGTTTCCTTGCCGGCTTTAAATTGAGCGATGCCGCGAGCGGCGGACATTCGTAGTTCGACGATTGACGAGCACGCTTGTTGCTGCCCGAGCTCGTCCAGACCCAGCGAAGTTTTTTTCGGCGCTGGCTTCCTGAGAAGTTTCATCGACAAGTGCAGGCGGGCTCCGGATCCACTGCGACCCGGAGGTTCCGCAACCAGCCTCCCCCGCCCAGGCGCCGTGCCTTTGCCGGTGCTCGGGCAAACTGCGTGAAGTTCGTGCAAGCAGCAGCCCAGCCGGCCACCCGTGACGTCATGGGAGGCCCGGGACCTGCTGCCCCTCCCGTGTTCCGTGCGCCGCCCCCAAAGGCGCACTGTTTTTCATTTACAGTTACTTCCGACGCGACAGCTGACGACATCGTCGACGGCATCGAGTTGGTTGTCGGCCCGAAAGGGCTAGAGAGCCTCCAGCACCATGGAGGCATGAAGTTCTGCGTCGCCATGGCCTCGGCTGCGGCGGCGGAGAAGATGCTCGTGGAAGGCGCCTTCAACGTGAACGGCACTTCCGTCCCAGTAGCCTGCGTGGGTCCTGCCGTGGTCCACGTGACGGCTTTTCGTGTGCCGCTGTTCGTGGGAGACGCGGCGCTGGCAGCGGCACTGAGCTCCTACGGCAAGGTGCTTGACATCACCCATCCCGTCCTCAAGGGCCGTCGTCACGTCGGCAACGGGACGCGCGTGGTCCGGATCGAGATGAAGCAGGCAGTGCCGAACTTCTTGACCGTCCAGGGCCACCGCGTCATGTTTGACTACCGAGGCGTCCGGAAGGTGTGTTCCCGCTGCGGGCAGGACGGCCACATCGGCGCGGCGTGTCGAACGCCGCGGTGCGCTCGCTGCGAGGTGTTCGGCCACGACACGGCCGGATGCGGAGCGGCTTGCAGGCGCTGCGGTGGAAGCCACGCCACAGCGGACTGCCTGCGACCACGGTCCTATGCGGCGGCCGCCGCCTCGAGAAAGGAACCGAGCAAGGACAACGTGGTCGCAGAAACGCGGAGCACACCAACTGTCCGGACGCCTGTTGCCGACGCGGACCCTACGACCAGTAGCCCGAGGGAGCCCGAGCCCACCCCCGCGACGGAGGTGCCCGTGAAGGAGCAGCTCGAGGGGACGCCTTCAAACGAGGTGGAGCCGTTCGGTGCTGTTTTCGCGGAACCCTTGCCGCCGCTACCCCGCACAGCTTCCTTCAACACCGAGAGCAGCAGCGGCGTTGAGTCGAGCGTGGCGTCGGGCGACCTGGTGGACGTACCGGACAAAGTCACGCCGCTTCGCCTGACAGGCGACTTGACGTGCGGCCAGGTGTCAGGAACGACGACTCCTGGAGGTGCGGACGACGCGCGCTTCCCGTCACCAGCCAGCCACACCCTCCCATCGGCGACCCTGGCGTCGGCATCGGCTTCAGCTGCGAGCGTCGCCAAGACCACGCAGCAACCGGTGAGCGAGGCCACAAGCGCCGACGGCCCCGAAAACATGGACTTTTCCCGACCAGACTTCAAACGTGCCCACCCCCAATCATCTGAATCCGAAGGGACTGTTAACGAACGTTCTAGCAAAAAAGTGCCGCGCGCGCTAAGCGCCGCCCATGGCAGCGCTCTTTAGGTTGTATGCTATGCCGTCGGTGCTCTTGGCAGTCATGGCGGTTGTGCATCTCCTCTCCCTGAATGTTCGGGGATTTCAATCCGTAGACAGACAGAGAGAGGTGATGCACTTTGCCAGGGCTAGGGGCGTCGACATCCTGTTTTTACAGGAATGCAACTTCCGTACTTCACTTGATGTGCTGAATTTCACCACCCGGTTTTCTGTTTTTGCTTATTTTTCGTTGACTGATTTTCATATGTGCGGTGTTGATGTCGTTTTTGTAAACCCCTGCCTGCGCGCGGGTGCTCATTGCACTTTCGGGCTGGACGGCCGCACTCTTGCGGTCGACTTCACACTAAACCAGCGGCGGGTACGTGCGTTGGTTGTATATGCGCCAGCACGGCGGACTAGTAGTTCTGATTTTTTTGAGCGCCTCGACTCATTCCTCCTTGATCCCTACCCCACTTTCATCGTCGGTGACTTCAATTGTGTACTTAACATCGACCGTGACGTCCGCGGACAGGGTCACGGTCGCCGTTATTGCGGTGCCCCCGCGCTCCGCGATCTCGTGACTCAGTTCCGCTTGTCTGACGCGTGGGTGCAGCTTCACGGGGATGCCTTTGGAGCGACGTTTGAGAGAGCAGTCAGCGAGTCGGATAGACAAATTCTATTTTCCACCAGAGCTCGCTTCTTTTGTCGTTAGCTGCGAAGTTCTCGCGTTCCCTGCAGGCACGCCGGTGATTTCCGATCACCACCCCTTGTCAGTCAGGCTCGACTTTGGTGAGGACACCCCACGTACTGTTACGTGGCGCCTGGACACGAGCCTACTGGCGGACCCGGAAAGCGTGGCGTCGCTGCGTACGGCGTTGGCAGCATCGTGCAAGAGCTTCGTTGCGACTGATTCATGGGACACACTCAAGGCTCGTTGGCAGGCAACTCTGGTGGCGGCCGGTCAAGACCGCAGACGCCGGGTAACTCATGCACTGAATGACACCCTCAAGCGCATCCGTATAGTGCAAAGGGGAGCACCCTTAACCTTTGCCATGAGCGATTACCTGAGTCTACTTAAAGCACGTTACCACGTGTTGCTCTGCCAGTCATCACGGGCAGCTAGTCGTGCACACCAGCTCGGGCGGCCGATATCAGACCCGGCTGTGCTACGACACGTACGCGCAGGCACGGCAGAGGAATTCGCTCCCGCTACTGTGCCTTTCGTGACACTCCCAGACGGCACCCAAAGCAAAACCACGGCCGATATCTGCACGATCTTCGCAAGCCACTTTTCGAACCTGTTCTCTACGGACAGTTGGCTACATCTTCAAGATGGTTATGACGGGCTTCTACAAAGCTTTTTTGGAAACTTGCCACGAGTAGCTGAAGAGCTGCATGAAAACCTTTGCGCACCAGCCACAAGCCAAGAGCTGCACGCCATCCTGCAGAGTATGAATGCAGCCTCTGCCCCCGGTCCAGACGGCATTCCAACAAGTTTGTATTCAAACTTTTTTTACGAGATCCAAGGAGCGCTCCTGATGATGGTCAACGGCTTCCTCGCGGATGGGTTACGTCCAAACTCTTTCCGCGAATGTCGCATCATACTCATTCCGAAAGCGGGCGGTGACCCCTCCGACCCGCAAGCATGGCGGCCCATAAGCCTCTTAAACGCAGATTACAAAATAGTCACATCTTTACTGAACACAAGAATGCGGACGATCCTACCTCACCTAATCCACCGGGCTCAAACCAGCAGCGTCCCTGACCGCTCTGTGTTTGATGCATTGGCACTCACTAGAGACCTGTTCACATTTGCCAGCAGGACGGGCTTCAGCGGGTGCTTTGTTTCACTAAACCAGGCGAAAGCATTCGATCGGGTGGAACACTCGTATCTGTTCGGAGTCCTTGAAGCCTTGGGATTCCCTCCGCAAATTGTCAGCAGGCTGCGCTTACTTTACGCAGACCTGAATGCTCGTCTCTCCGTAAACGGCCACCAGAGCGCTCCCTTCTCAGTCACCAGGGGCATAAGGCAAGGATGCCCTCTCTCCCCAACATTCTTCGTGTTATGCCTGGATCCACTCATCCGGCGCATTAACGACAGCCCATCCATACGCGGCTTCCCTCTGCCTGGCCAGGGCCAAATCAAGGTATCGGCCTACGCCGATGACGTGTCGCTTTTCCTCAAGGACGAGGATAGCTACGCCGCTTTTTCGCGGCTGTTTCTCGAGTACAGCGAGATATCGGGGGCCCTATTGAACAGGGCAAAAGCAAGGCACTAAGGTTTGGCACCTTCACACCGAACCTTGCGGGCGAGGTGGAGTGGGTGCAGGGAGTGAAAGTCCTGGGAGTAGTATTCCTCGCCAGCGGAGAAATAGCCCGCGAAACCTGGACTAACCTCCGCACGAACGCTGAGAAACGCCTCTCGGTGGCGTCAACTTTCCGCCTTTCAATGGCAGAGCGCTGCTATATAGTTAAGTCCACAATCCTAGCCGCATGTTTTTTTGTCGCCCGCGTCGCAAACCCACCGCGCACGTTTGCGCGCAGGCTAACCTCAGCCTGTGGCTCTTTCGTTTGGGCGGGCAAAACCGAACTTGTGGCACGAATGTTCATTCGCCTTCCATCGTACATGGGTGGGTTTGGTATAAATTGTATCCGCACCATGTGCAATGTGCTCGCCTTGCGAGGAGTACGAGATCTTGTACGCAACCCAGACTATCCCGGGAGAACACTCCTCACATATTTTCTTGGTACAGCGCGTAACGTGTTTTTTTTCACAACACGTGGTTGGCCCTACAGCCGAGCAGCCGCCGGCATTTTTCGTTAATGTGCGTCGCACACTGACGTCGTTGACTGCCAGCGTGCCCGATCTGGATGTTGATGAAACCCCACCCTCCAGAATGTGTGAAGCACTAACGGTCGCTGCGCTGACCCGCGAACAACTCCAGAAAACGAGACGGGCACGCTGGCGCCAACTGACCTCAGCTACGCTTCCTGCAGATGTCAGGGACTTCGGCTGGCTGCGAGGCTGGCGGGTCCTGCCCACAAGAGACCGCCTTGCGGCGTGGGGCGTGGCGCCCTCCGCCCGATGCCCGCAGTGCGGTCTGCTTGAAACTTTGCAGCACGCAATGTTTGAGTGTGTAGTTGGGCGCACCTTTTGGACATTAGTGTCACGCATGTTTTTAACCCGCCTGGAAGCGCGCACTAGTTCTCCCGAAGTGTTTCAAAATATGCTCTTGTGTGTCGGCATGTTCGTTTTGTGGCGGCAGCGTGGAGTGGCATCCTTAAATGGGCGTCCGCAAAGAACAATGTTCCCAATGTTGCAGCGCCTGCGCACGCGCCTCTTTGAACAAGCATGCATGGACGCTCTGTCAATGAGCGAGGCTGAGTTCTTGCGCAAATGGTCGACATACTTTATCGTCCTGCGCGGCGGTCGAGTATCGGCATTTTTATTGCATTACTGACGTGCTCAGTGCTGCGTCACTGCGCATGTGCTTGACTGATCAGAGAATTAAGTTCATCTGTTTTCTTTTGTATTTTCTATGTTAAAACAGAAAAAATAAACTTCTCTTTCTACGCCGCCACCGAGTGATTCAGTTCCTTTGCGGGCGCAAGTCATCCCAAATAAAGAGCTTCGTTCGCAAGTATTTCTGGTGTCTTCCTGACCGCTGGACTGCCGTCACTACAACGTGACATCTGGTGGAGGTGCTGGGTAGCCTTCCAGGTACCGGACAACCCCTGCAAGTCGTGACGCCAGCCCTTTGAGTTATCCACCGGAGGACCTGACAACAGTCTACCACGTAGCCTCTGGAGCCTCCAGCCATGACTTACGCCGCAGCAGTGCGCCGTCCTGTACCTCGACGACGGTACCCAAGCCCCTATCGCCCTTAGCCAGCTGCGCTGGAGCGCCGCCCTCTCGCCCCAAGTCGCCCGCCCTACGAGCGTCGCACCCAGCCTAGGAAATGCGACGAGTGGAGAACACCCGACCAGCGCCTCCCACTATGCTTCCACTGCAGAGAAGCCGGTCACATTCTCCGGTACTGCCCATACAGAAGAATGGGCATCCGAAGGTTTGCTTACGACGCCCCACGACCCCGACCCGGCCAGCGACCAGCCGAAATCGAGGAGCTTTGCGTCGGGAAGAATGCTCACCGCCCAACCGCCTATCACGTTCCCCGTCGCCATCGTCACCGCGCCTGGTATCTCTTAGCCGAGGCTACGCAGTGCGCGGACGCTCCCCCAGGCCCCGAAGGTTAAACTGAATAAAGCAGCATCTGGAGGTGAGGTTTCTGATGAGCGCAAGAACTAAGATCCTCCATCAACGAAAACACAAAACTATGCCTCAACTACGACGACCCCTACGACGACGACCTTTAAGACGGCGACGACCTTTACGACGGCGACGACCTCTACGACGACGACGACCTCTACGACGACGATGACCCCTACGATGACGACGACCCCTACGATGACGGCGACCCCTACGATGACGGCGACCCCTACGATGACGGCGACCCCTACGACGAGGACGATCCCTACGACGAGGACGATCCCTACGACTACGACGACAAATACGACAAAAACTACGACAACACCGACGACGACGACGACACAGCCAGACTTGAAGCTTTTACCGCTGCCCTTACACGTTATTAGGAACGTTAAAGGACTCTAAGTTCTCGAAGCATTCTCCGTGTTTATTTTCATTTTAAAGCATCGAGACGATGCTTCTTTGGAAGGGGTAATGCCACGTATCATTGTAGTGTTTGTTCGTTCCCGCTCAAGGCTGCAGGAAAGGGTTGTTATCACTTTTGTTCGTGACGCGAGAAGCGACCAGACTAATCTCGATTGATCGCAGCCATGAAAGGCTGCATCTAGGTTTTTCCAGATTACTGTAGATGATCTTGTCCTGTTATTTGGAAGTTTCCTTGCCGGCTTTAAATTGAGCGATGCCGCGAGCGGCGGACATTTGTGGATCGACGATTGACGAGCATGCTTGTTGCTTACGCCGCCACCGAGTGATTCAGTTCTTTTGCGGGCGCAAGTCAGCCCAAATAAAGAGCTTCGTTTGCAAGGATTTCTGGTGTCTTCCTGACCGTTGGACTGCCGTCACTACAACGTGACAATAGGAAAGTGGCGGACACCCAGTATGTTGGCAAGGACGGTGAAGAGGGCGAATGAAACTGGCGGCCGCGGTCGGTGGTGACGACAGGCAGCCGCCAAAACGATACACCCAGCCGGCCATGAAGGCCGAAGCAACTGTCTCTGCCGTAGTGTCAGCAATGGGCAACGCCTCGTGCCTGCGGGTGAAATGATCCACACATGTGAGCAGGTAAGAGGCCTCACGAGATGACGGGAGTAGTCCAACAAGGTCCATGTGGACGGAGGGTATCTCGTGTCGGGAGGTCGAAAAGGAGACCCGTGAACTTTGACGCGCTGGTATTGAAGGCAGGCTCATACTCACCGACAAACTTCGGAATGGATGCTTGGCCAAAGGAAGCGAGATGTGACTAACTTCTGCGTCGCATGAATACAGGGGTGGCTCATGGGGCGCAGTTTTTCAAAAATGGTGCGACGGAAAGCCAGAGGTACGTAAGGGCCCGAGACGCAAGTGGATGTATAGCATGCAATGACGTTAGCCGAAAACAGCAGCGGACATTCAGAGAACGAGAGGGACGTGAATGAGAAGTGAAAGAGATGCAGCTCTGCGTCATTGCGCTGTGCAGCTGCTAGCTTTTGTTTGTACAGTGGTGATTCGGATGCCATGGCACCGAAACGGGAAAGTGCATCAGCCGCAGCATTTTCCTACCCGTGGATGTGACCGAGATCGACGGTAAACTCGGAGGTAAAACACAGCTGGCAGCTCTCGCGTGCAGTGTAGGTGCTGTGATTTCGTTGGATGGCAAACGTCAAGGGCTTATGGTCTGTGACGACGTGGAAGTCCGGGCCCTCCAGAAAGTGACAAAAATGCTTGATGGTGAGGTGCACCGCGAGTTCTCGACTGAAGGGGCTGTATTTAGCGTCAGGTGGCTCCAGCTTTTGGGAGGAAAAACCCAGAGGCTGCGAACTAGTGGCGTGCTGTTCGAGAACTGCGCTGACAGCAATGCTCGATGCATCGGTGACGTCAGAAACTGGATGTATTAACAAGGTGGCGTCTTCGAGTGCCTTCTTGGCAGCAGCGAATGCAAATGCAGCGTCATCACTACACTCAAATGTCGCAGCAGGCTCTTTTTTGGTAGCCAAAAGATCCGTGAGAAGCTCCTGGAAATTGGCGCACTTCGGGAGAAAGTGGCAATGAAAGCTCAGAAAGTCCAAGAACTCTCAGATTTTTAGTGACGCGGGGGTGGAAAATCTTAATTAACCTTTAGTTTGCTGTCGAGAGGCCGAATACCTTGTGGAATGAGAAGATGGCCTAGGAACTCTATGTTAGCTGTGCCAAAGAGGCATTCCGCGTTGATAACGAGCCTATATTCATGAAGGCGGCGGAAGAGAGCGCACAGGTTAGCTTCATGCTACGAACCAGATGAGCTGGCGACGAAAAAATCATCGTTGTAAGCGAACACGAAGTCGAGTCCATGTGTAACCTCGTTGATAGCTCACTGAAAAGTCTGTGAGGCGTTGCGCAATCCAAAAGGCATCTTCAGATACTCAAAGAGGCAGAACGATCTGGTAATGGCCGTTTCCGGAATATCACGCGGGTTCCACACGGATTTGATGGTAAGCTTTCACTAAATCAATCTTAGAGAAGATTGTGCACCCAGCCATGTTTGATGTGAAGTCCTGAATGTGAGGATGCGGGTAGCGGTCAGGTAAGGTGTGAGCATTCAGAGCGCAGTAATCTCCACATTGTGTCTAGTTGACCGTATCAATACTGTGAGCATGTGGAGTGGCGATAACCGGATGCTGGAGGACGGACGCACGATGCCGAGTTCAAGCATGTGTTAAAACTCACGGCGCGCAACGGCAAGGTGTCTTCCAGACAGGCGGAAGGGGCGTGCAAACATCGGAGGTTCAGAGGTCACGATGTGGTTGGTGATCGGGTGCATCACCGGTGACTCTCTGGTGTGGGACTTCCTAAGGTTGGGAAAATCATTAAGAAGTTTCGCATGCGGCGGAACGGGAAGGAGAACTCGATGGCCCATTGTCGCAGCGGTGTAGAGTACGCCGCTGATGGAGAGGAGTGTATGGAGGTCTGTGAGGCGATGAGCTTGCATGTCGACGGCGAGGTTGAAGAAGGTGAGGAAGTCAGAGCCGAGAACTGCTTGCGCGAGGTCAGCGATAATGAAAGTCCAATGAAACCTGCGGCGCAATCCAAGGTTAAGCGTACGGGACTAGTGGCCGTACGTGCGATGGGGGAATTTATAGCTTGGAGCGGGGAGGTCTGCTCGTTGCGCGCCGATCTGCCCAAGATGTTGCTAAGAGGCTGACTGGTCCTCCCGTGCCGACCAGGAAATGAGCGCCAGTGATCTTGTCGGAAACGTAAAAGAGGTGGCATGTCCGTAAGCACGGGTTGGTGCCCTTGCTGGCAGAGCTGCCGAAATTACGGTGGTACTAGCAGAGAGCCGTGGGCAAGGGCTTGGGTCGCGCTTCAGATGGATGGCGCTCCGGAGAACACGAAGGTGCCGGGTAGCGGCGGCGTGACCTGAACCTCGGTGGAGAACGGTGTGACAATGGCGCGAGGATATCGAGCTACTTAGCAAGAGCATCCAGTCGACCTTCTATGCTCGCAAGCTGGGAGGAGGCGGGAGTAGCTGCAGGAAGAGAGGTCACGGCGCTGAGGTTGGGGTGCCGTGAGTAGCCCGCAACGCGGTCAGCGAGTTCGGAGAGTTTGTCCATTGAGACATCACCCGTAGCCGCGAGGGCGGGAGCCTTTTTTGGGGAAGACGCCGGAAAAACAGCTCACTCATTAGAGTGTCCTGCTTGGCGGAGGGGGGGGGGGTCTCCAAGAAGCTGGAGCATGCGGCGGAGGAGCTGCGAATGACAGCTGTCACCGAGCCCGGTAGCGGTAAGGAGCTGCTGGAGTTTGCGGCGCTCGGACGCTGACTTCGGTCGACAACAGCTGCCTTCAAAGTGTCGAAGGGACGGGCCGTGTCCGGCAAGGTGATGACGTCCGCTAATTCCTCGCCGACGTCAGGTGGCAGTGAAGACACGAGATGGAGGAACTCGGTTTCCTGGCTGGTGATACGTCGCAGCTGGAAATGCGCCTCAACCTGCAGGAGCCAGGTGCGGGGGCTAATAGGCCGGAACGGCGGCAAGTTGACTGGTTGGAACTTAGGCAACGAAGTGCCGTGAGGCGGAGCGTCTTGGGGCGTATCGCCCCTGTAGTCAGGGCAGAAGAACCAGCGGAATCGATTTAGGAGGATGGGGTTGCAAGTTCGATGCCGGGTCACCAAATCTGTTGGCGCTAAGGCGAGGAAGAACCAGCTCCGTCAGCGTTGAGACTCGAACTATTTTTATTGCGCTGCTCGTGCTGCGGCGGCCTAGTGCCAACCTCTCCTTCCTTGTCCGGCGCTGTGCTGTGGCCCGCGACCAGAACGCGGAGCGAGGGGCGCTGCAAGTCCTCAAAGCTCACTGTATACGCATAAAATATAGAAGCACTGAGTGAGTACATGGACGTTGCTGCAATAGCCGGGACTGAGGATCTCCACTCCAAGAAAGCAGAGAGCAGTGAGTTCGGTGTCAGAGACGCTGTTTTCAATTTTCAATATGCAGAAATGCTTTCTCAGCCTTCACATTTAGTTTTCCACTATTAGGGTGCCACGCTGATGCAAACACGCCATTAGGCTCCCCCAGATGCAGTTTTACGGCGTTGCAGTATAGCTGAGGCGGCAGCAGTTGTTTACTTATTGTCACAAGATATTTGAAGCACTACGGAAGGCACAATCTCTCGTCCAATCAGGAAAACAGGAACACAAACAGAGTTCTTCGAATATTTTAGCAGTTTAAGACTATTAATGAAACAATAACCACAGCAATTGAAAACATAGTTTGGACTGGTAGATTTAGATGCTAGAGTGTTCGTCAATCACTGGTGAAAAAGTCCGTATGGACTCAGCTCAGAAGAGGCCTGCTGCGAAGTAGTGATGCGTCGCTATTTTCCAACATGGCGTCGGCCGAGTCGGTTGTGCGCCTATGTGCCCTACACCGACATTGCGCTGCTTTCCAAAGCAGGCGATCGCAGATGGATTCTTGAAGTGCTTCGCGTCGAGAGCGGGGGCAGTTCAAGTACGAATGCGCTCATCAAGAGGACGCCAAAACTCACCCAGGTGAGCGAGCGAAAGCTTTACCAGTGGATAACGCACACGCTGAAAGCAGGCTGAATGTTGTCCCCGAAGAAGCCAGCAGCATTACAGTGATGGACAACACGCCATATCATTCTGTGTAGCAGGGTAAAGTACGGCGGATGAGTAGCCTCAAAAACGGACGTACAGACTTGGCTGTTCGGAAAAGGTGTCGCGTGGAGAAGGAACATGGTGAAGGCCGAGCTCATGAAGCTTGTCAACGACGTCAACACAGGTGGGGACCGATACCGATGGCTGCATCGATGGACCGATGGACTGCATCATTGAAGCTGCTGGCCATCTCGTTGTGTGCCTGCCATCCTACCACTGCCAACTGAAACCCGATAGAGCTTGTTGGGAGCGATGTGAAGGGTTTCGTGGCTAGTCAAAACAAGAAGTTTAAGCTCCAAGACGTGGAGCCTCTGGTTTGGCAAGGCATCATGCAAATGACTGCTCAGAAATGGAAGAATTATGTGCAGCATGTTATTAGTGAGGAAGATGTGATAGGAAACTGTGACGGCGCAACCAGCAGTGCTGAATAGAGTTGTAATGAAGACGATTAGATAAGCCCCATTAACGTGCTAACGTGCGCGCAAATGTCGGGACCATTCAGTACTGTCGCAGTGAGAGTAACGAAAGGCTGTGGCTAGAGTTCCGTCCAGACGGAACTACAACTTGCGCCAAAGTTCCGTCCAGACCATGTCCAGACGGAACTGCATGTAGCGATGGGGTTCCGTCCAGAGGGAACGGTATCTGACACCATACAGTTCCGTCCAGCATTATCTGCCACAAGAGTTATGTCAAGACGGAATTAAAGCTGGCGTTAGGGATTGGGAAACCAGTTTGCTTGCAGACTTTTGCATGTCCAGTTAAAAAAGCGGCAATCCTGTTCCGCCTGATGGGTGACAGGTATCATCATTTTGCTGCATCATTTTATTTTCCAACCAGTCAGTGAGAAATGGCAATAGATCGAGTTTTGGCTTGGGTTTGTTGGTGCGTTCGCATGATGCTTGTTGACCGTTTGTGTACGTCTTAGTCTTTTTCGCGCTACGCCATCTTACAGCACAAATAGCGACAGGGCTTCACATCACTTCACGAAGAGTTTCTGCACTCTGCTTCTAACCGTGTCATTTTCCCGATCCTGCATGCATGCACGGAAGTTATACCTTCGAGGATGTAACTAAACGCAGTACGTGGACAGGTATTTTGGCGCCGTATACATGCGTAGAGAGAACAGCTGGATACAGCTTGGTCAACTGGTTATTCCAGACGCAAAGGAATGCTTTATGTGGGTAGAAATCACCTATTTTGAATAGTATGGGCCGTACGGACATTAGACAGTTTTAGTTTTACGTACGTATAACCTTCATGCACGTAAACGTGAGCAGTCTACGTAGCGTACGCGCGTGTCGCTTCGTACAGTTTAGCTACACGTACGGGAAGGAAACTGTGTAGATTTGCCATAGAAGCTAAAAAATGCGCTATCATGTTGAGCCGCGCCATCTAGTACAGATAAAGAAAACTAATTTTGCTTAGTGGAGCTGCTTAGAGCGGAGCCAGGCCAAACCGCAGTGCGGGCGGTAGACACTTTCCCCCTGTCTTCTGACAAACGTTGAGCAATTTTATTCCACCGAACTGTATGTTGCATGTTATCTTCAAAGGGATTGCATTCTTTCACGCCCCGCATCATATTTAAATCATCGCTTTTCGAGAAGCGAAGGTGCGCTGGTGTCCCACTCATGTTGACGACGTCTACGTACGGAGGCAAAACGTGCACCGTTTTGCTTTTTCCGCTGACTGTGCCGAGGTTCTCGCGATATCTTGCTAGGTTTTGAGCTTGGCGTGGTCTCACGAGACCGTCGGCACACTCATTGCTATGACGACTACAAACGCTTCTCCGTCAGGCTTAGAAGCTGCGAAAACGGATTTCTATCTGGAAAACAAAAGCTAGTTCTCACCTAAAACGTCATGCGAGAGCAAGAATGGACCAACTGAAGGGAAATTCAGCAGCTTACAGCACGATACCACGTCGAGGGATTAGCGACGAAGCTGTTATCGTTGTGAAGCGGGCGGGCAGGGCGCCGCCATCTTGCCAACGCCACGTACGCAAGCAACGTGAAGACCGCAACCCAAAGATCCAAATCTCACGTAGGTCCGTGCAACCCACACAGACACTTCACGTTCTGCGCATGCGCACTGGCGACCCGTAAGCGCTCTACTTACGTGAAGCTTCTGTGTACGTGAAACTAAAACTGTCTATTGTATGGACGGAACTCTAGCTGCAGTAAATATTCCGTCTGGACGGAACTGCAGAAGCAGCAAATGTTCCGTCTGGACGGAACGCTAGACACTCCGGTAACGAAAATGAGAACGACATCGTCTCTTATGAGATAAGGCAGACGCCTGAGTGGAGTGCTCCGGATTAGTTTTGATCGCTTGTGCGTCGACTTTCGCGCAGCGCTTGCGCTTGTTTTGCATTTCGTCACCACGACATTCGGCTGTCCCGGCTTGCATTCGACCCAGCGTAATAGTACGGTGATCACGCTGGAATAAATCAATTTTTACACACATGACAGGAACACTGAAATCAACTGTGACGTGAAAACAGAGGAACTGATACGAACCGGTGGCGACAAAAAAAAAATGAAAAAGTGCGGTCAGTCCCTTTGGAACGGGCATCCGCATTTCCATAAACAGACAGATGAAAGAATAAAAAGACATCAAGCGCCGCTTGCTAGACGTAGAAAGAAGCTAACAACTAGTACGGCTTCTTTCACATGATGTAGCCACCTGTCAGTAATTGGCGGACGAACAGGCGCGTAGGAACACACTAGAGTAGTGTGTGCCATACTGATTCGTCGAGAGAGCTCTACCTTTCGTAGTGCTGCAAACATCTTGTGAAACGGAGTACAGATATACTTGAAAGACGCAACGCCTTTCTACCGACAGGCGTGGGAGCTTTAGTTAGGATAAAAATTTCTGAACTCTTTGTTCGCAGTGGCACTCTGTGGGGCTCATATTTGCCTTCAGTTGGCCATGCCTAGCTCTTCCCCGCAATTAGGCGACCACCCTGTGCCGCGTAGCGGTGCCGAGTGGAACTTTCGGAGTCGTCAGGCATGTGGAGCGCGTGGACGTAAAACGCCACCAAACGCTTGGACGCGTTTCCATGGAGCCGAAACGTAAAGGCGCCCGTGTATTGTACGGTGTAAGTGAACGTTAAAGCTCCCGAGGTGGTCGAAATTATTCTGGTGGCCTCCAGTACGGTACGTCGCCACTTTTCTTCTTTGACTCCCCCTTCCTCCCTTCCCTTACGGCACGCTTCGGGTGTCCACCAAGCCGGCAATCACTGTGCCTTTTTCTTTTCTAAAAAAACAATTTTCCAACGCTTGGGACTGGTTTTGATGAAACGAAAGACGCAGTAACCCTTCTCGTTGGAAAGCTCAACTGGCTGGGGGGAAGGGATGCCGGAGGGATTCAAAAGAAGAGAGAAAAAGAAATAGGAAGAGAGACTGGAGAAATAGGAAGAAAGCAAACATGACACGCAATTTATTTAATGAAGCTGAGGACATGTCAGTATTTGTTTCCATTAAAAGGTGATTTAAAAACGCGGCAATGAATGTTTTAACATCTGTTTTCCGTAGTTTGTTCGGCATTTAGTTGCAGCATTATTTTAATATTACAAGTTTATAATGTGGCGTAGTTTTTAATTGTGTAAAAATGTAACAGGAACGTCATTGTGCTTTTTAAATAGTTGTATAGCCTGGGAGCGAGACGGAACATTACAGACCAGGCGTAAGAACTGTTTCTGCAGTACTGGTAGTTTGTTATCGTTTGTTGCTGCTGTTGTGGACCATACCAAAGAAGCATAGTTTAATGTAGAGAAAAATAAAGAATAACACAACAGTGCATTAACTGAAGCAGGGAAATAATTCCAGTGACAGCGCATGACGCGAATAGTTCTAGACAACTTATTAACGATATACCGTACGGGTTCATCCTATATCGTATCTTCTGAAAAGTATGCAGCTAGTGATTCAAAAGTTTTTACTATTTATAGTTTAAGACAGTGTTTAAGACAAGAAAATTGGCAGCGCCAATCAATTCTGGGGTCCAAATGTTTCTCTATTGTAAGACGCAACAAATTGCTGGTCCGCAGGCGCCTCACATTTCGCTCATTGGCTTTACTTAGGCCCTTAGCAAGGACCGGGAAAAGCTAACAGCGTTCGCAACAGTCATCCAGAATTTCCCTGAACCGCTGCAGCGGTTGCCTAATCACTGAGCCGGAGGAGCCAGGATGAGGTGCCCGGAGGGTATGAGCTTGGGCGGCTGTGTCCGCGGACTTTTTGGCTCTAAGACCCTAATGGCCTGGAGCCGAAGCTATGCGTTTGGGTAAAGGTTATAAGTCCCGTACTGTTAGCTTTAGAATATGGTAGGCTAAAGGTGACACCTCGCCAGCCGGGTAGTTTTCACAGGCTCGATGCGTATCTGTGATTGTCGACCGATTGTCCATCATCTTGGATTCTGTGATGCACACTGCAATTCCACGATACGCGGACGTCACATGGACTTCACTGCCATGGAAAAGCACCGATCGTGTTTCAATGGGGGCGAAATCAGTGTGTATCTGTGATTGTCGACCGATTGTCCACCATCTTGGATTCTGTAATGCACACTGCAATTCCACGATACGCGGACGTCACATGGACTTCACTGCCATGGAAAAGCACCGATCGTGTTTCAATGGGGGCGAAATCAGTGTGTATCTGTGATTGTCGACCGATTGTCCACCATCTTGGATTCTGTAATGCACACTGCAATTCCACGATACGCGGACGTCACATGGACTTCACCGCCATGGAAAAGCACCGATCGTGTTTCAATGGGGGCGAAATCAGTCTGTATCTGTGATTGTCGACCGATTGTCCACCATCCGGCGTTCGTCCGGCGTTCGTCCTGTCTCGTCTACCTTCGTCCGTGTCTTTTTAGCCGCTGGAATGTATCACAATAGTCCACCATCTTGGATTCTGTAATGCACACTGCAATTCCACGATACGCGGACGTCACATGGACTTCACTGCCATGGAAAAGCACCGATCGTGTTTCAATGGGGGCGAAATCAGTGTGTATCTGTGATTGTCGACCGATTGTCCACCATCTTGGATTCTGTAATGCACACTGAAATTCCACGATACGCGGACGTCACATGGACTTCACTGCCATGGAAAAGCACCGATCGTGTTTCAATGGGGGCGAAATCAGTGTGTATCTGTGATTGTCGACCGATTGTCCACCATCTTGGATTCTGTAATGCACACTGAAATTCCACGATACGCGGACGTCACATGGACTTCACCGCCATGGAAAAGCACCGATCGTGTTTCAATGGGGGCGAAATCAGTGTGTATCTGTGATTGTCGACCGATTGTCCACCATCTTGGATTCTGTAATGCACGCCGCAATTCCACGATACGCGGACGTCACATGGACTTCACTGCCATGGAAAAGCACCGATCGTGTTTCAATGGGGGCGAAATCAGTGTGTATCTGTGATTGTCGACCGATTGTCCACCATCTTGGATTCTGTAATGCACACTGCAATTCCACGATACGCGGACGTCACATGGACTTCACCGCCATGGAAAAGCACCGATCGTGTTTCAATGGGGGCCCTGAGACCTTGTACGGTCCAAACTCACTTGCTTAATAAAGTTTTCCATCCATCCATCCCTGTGTTTTGCGGATGACCCTCGGTTGTTCAGCGCGCTTCTCAGAGTAGGCGGTTATAAGTAGATGAAGAAAGGTACTGTAGCAGTCCTACAGCATGTGGATACCTTAATCGCACCAAGAAGAAAACAATTAAGGAAGGGTCAAACGACAGAGATGAAAAAAATGGGGGCCTTCCTGGCAACAGTTGTAAAGAAAACGCGAAAGAGTTTGGAAGTTCGACTGCCCCCAAATATTCCTTTGGACCTCCAAAACTTCGTAAGTAGCCCCTCCCTAACTGGATTAATGTGTTGTGTTGGGTTTTATGGCATATAGGCAACTCAGGCCACCATGCACCAAACTCAATGAATTAATGTGGATTATTAGATATAGTGGAGAGATTAATGTGCATTAATGGGAACTAATGGGTTTAGGGGAAAAACTGGATCGGGTTAGTATAATGCCATGGGATAATGAAACGAACAGTACTCGATCATCGTACTCGATGCACCGTAATACATTATATTCGTAAGAAAGAGCTTGCAATTAAGAGATCGCGTAAAGTGGACGATGGTACATAGCTCTCGACGACTTTGTCAGCCCACTCCACTGCATGAACTTGGGTTTTGGGGTAAGAGCTAGCCAGCACGCTAGCAAGGATCGGTAACTATGTCACCCGGGAGTGGCTCTGTTTTTCAGTCCGGTAGGATGACATCGTAGTAAATTCGTTGGCTGCAGTGTTTAGATTTTCTATTGTACTGATCAGGATAATTGTTCCCGAGGAGTGGTGGGGTGCGTATCGATGTCGTCCGTAGACGACGCCACATAACCTATTGTTCGTTAGTCAGGATTTTGTTCGAAGGGAAAAATTCTCTGTAGTGTAAAATGATTGGTTATTTCATGATATGTGATCATAGAGTCCTTCGTAAAATTCAGGGAGCCAGAGTTATTCAGTGCGCTGTTGACGATACCCCATTCTTTATTTTTGGCTGCCTCGTTCCCCGGATTCCCCGAAAGGGCAGTGACCCATATCAGCTCGGAGTAATTTGATGAACATTTGCTGCTGTTAAGTATTTTAAGAGAGATGTTTGTTATTCTTCCTTTCGCGGAATTAGTGATAGCCATTTTAGAGTCTCTAAGAATGGTGCTCTCTTGGGTATGCGCTAGGGTGTGGGCTATAGCTGCCTCTTCTGCCGCTTCAGAGGTTGATTGTAAAACATTTTATTCGGCGGAAAGAGCTTGGTGCTAAGAAGTCGCGTTAAGTGGTCGAAATTACATAGCCCTCGGCGACTTTTTCAGCCCACTTCATGCCAGAACTTACGTTCTGGGGTCAGAGCTCGAGCGAAGGAGCGGTCACTAGACCACCTGGAGGTGGATGTATTTTGCAATCGCATAGGATATGATCGTAGTTGGCTTGTTGGCTGCCGTGTTTACAATTTGAGGCCTTCAAATTTGGCGGTCCGTGTGACGCCACGATCCTCTGGACCAATAAGGCCATTTATTTATTGAGAAGCCGGGTGGTTCCTGCAAGACGATAACCTATACGTATCGCATTTAAAAGACAACTGTTACCACAGCTCATCGCGAAATGACGCGGAAGATTTTGCAGTGTGTCGCCACACTGTGCTTCTGTATCAGTATGTTGAAGAGCTGCGAGGACGCGCTATCTTTTTGATTAGGTTTTGAAAATTTAAACATTGACAAGAAATTTCAATGCATAAATGTGTAAAAATGCAACCGAAAAGACTGCAATGTAGCAGTTTGCACGTTCCCACCTCTGGCGCTTTAATGGCGCAGCCTTCAGCACTGGTCGCAAACGAAAACAAATTGAGACCAGGATTAGTGCCATCTTTACTGATGTAAACAACAACATTATCTCCGCTAACAAAATAACGCCTGGTGTTATATAAAGTGAGAAAAATAAATCCGATGTTATGTAAAAACGCAATTTATACTTCAGTTCAGGGCAATTGGTTGTTCCTCGAAAATATGCAATTGCAGATAAAGGCAAGGAAAAACAAAAAACACATACAATATGTACAATTTTCCCCTCCTTCCTTCAGTGTGAAATTTAACCCTCTGCTCCGCTCCACCTATTCGTACCGCTAGGCGGTATGTCGCTGTAGTAGTCGAAGTTGGGTTGATAACAAGCGGGATTTTCCTTACATGCGTGATGATGACATTTCGCTGCTTTTGTTTCACCCATAACATGAAATAAATATACTTCCTACCACTGGTCCCAAGAAGGCTATTGTCTAAGAATCTCAATAGTAGACTTGACAACGTGTAGTTCGTGGGCCTTTATGGAAAATTACAGGTGCGACGCTGTCTGGTAACACACTCCATCTTTTCAGACTCTGTAGGTATTTCGAACGCTCGTCACGTAGACATGTGCGCCCGCCGTTGTTTGGGCTATGCGGACTCTTACGCAGCTAAATCTGTCCGCCGAGTGAGGTTACTAAAACGCGTACACAAGGCAAGAGGCATGTAGATTTGCTGCTTACTTTTATTTATTGGCACATTTTCCTGCAAGCCATTCTATCAAAGTAGCTGAAGAAACACTATATAACTACTCATGTTGCAGTTTGGACGCCCGATACTTCATGCTGACCTGTACTTAGAGTTGTTTGTTGCGCACAGTTTGAGGTTCAGAAATGTTTCTTAAACACACAGAATCTGACGAAAGCTATAAGTACAAAACGCTCTTCAGTAAACTAGAACTAGCCTGATGCAAATAATAGGTGCAGTTCATGTGCAGAATACTTATAACACTTCATTTGTTGTATAAGGGGTCTGTGTTGCATTCTTTTTATGTAACCTACCTGTCTTACACGATATGCTTTTAGTTAGGTTCACTTCCGCACAGATTCAATCAAGCTGTACCGTCATGGCCAAAAGTAAGCGCGCTACTAGATTTGTTTCCGAGCCGTGTAGTCGAGCACTTACGACATCTCTTAAGCACTAAATCTATACAAGATAAGGACAACACTTCTCATTTTTTGAGACCTTTTGGTTTTTAGCGGTGCAGCAAGGGCTCCAATAAAATGCTTGTAAACGAACCCTGTAGCTCAGTTAGTTTTGAACAAGACGGTATATATTGATTGAATATACGTGAGGAAGTACAATGAGCCTGAGTATTTGACCAGGATGGCTATTCCAGCAAGTTGGTTAATCATGAAAAACTTGTAGCCTTGCAGCCATAGAGAGAGCGAAGTAGAAAACACAGGCACTAAGTTTAAACTCATTTTTAAGGTAGGGTGCCATGTGGTTTTCAAGGAATGCAAACACATAAGGAGGATTAAAGAACAAGCAACATGTGAGATTGTGCAAGCCAGAAATATAAAACAACTGAAAGATAAGCGAGTCGGCAATAATGCTACATCGCTCTGGAAGAAACAGTTCACATATCTTGAAAATGAGGAAAAAAATAAGCTGTGTGATGTGTAGGGACGCGTTTTGATAACATGTGGCAATTATTTTATGTTCGGGCATAAACAGGGTGTAAAAAAACCTCTACTTGCGTTGAATAAAATCTGCTGAATGTCCGCCGGTGTTGTCCACTTCGTTCTCTCCATGTCTTCCAGCGCTAAAAGCTTCGTCGACCTGCGTGCTGTCTACAATTATGCGAGTTTACCTTGATACGAAGAGCAACCAAAAGACGCATAGAAGTCGTTTGTATATTTTTCATTTGGAATGTGTTGTTCATCGCCTGGAATCTCATTTCGCTAAGTCTGACCTACTGAATTGTTAAGCTTGCACTTGTGGTAGTAATCATTTACCACCAAAGTATCAGTCTTGGTGCCGCTGTATACTTACTAGTGCAAAATGGAAGAAAAAGGCCTTCCTGCTCGCGCTTTCTTGAAGTTCTTGATGTCCCGTCTCCTGGCATGCTTTTATCGCTTGCTCAAAGGCCTGAGACGAGAAAAAAATATAGAAGTGTGAGTTACCAATGTGCACGTTATGCACACTTTTCTTGCCCCAGGGCCCATATATTCTGCGCAGCTAGTACTGGCACTATACATGAGAAAAATTGTAGCAATATGCTGTTTCTTCAGCCTTTCTTCAGGGTCACCACTACTTTTGATTGAACTTCACTGGGGCTGCGTGTCTGGCGTGATGGCATTGGTTTTTCAAATGATCACCTTCCAAAAGCCTTGTGTCTCCATCCCAAGATGTAGAGTGTATTCAGTCAAGAATAAAGAAGGAAGGAACGACCATGAATAGTCAGTAATGTGGGCTTTATGGAATGCAGGCAAAAGGCCTATCGTGCACCACCAAGCAGAGTTGAAATGTTTTCCTTTCCGAGCAGAGAAGAAAAACAGAACGAATGTAGTGGTCATGGCGACCATGTAGCCTAAGTGATTATAGAAAAGGGAGGCATGTACAACATCTCTTGTGTAATGTAAACCCTTCGTGCAAGTATTCGAACCACACATGACTTCATCTGAGCCGCGAATGAACACTTACGCCAACCAGAAGTACCGTGGTGCTTTGAGAGTCCAGTGAAGAGATTTTAAGCTTCAGTAGCATCACATGTGCCCCCCACATGTTCGAAAAACTAAACATGTCGCCTGGATACCTTTTACTAAGGGATTGCATGCGTTTCTCTGCGCCGTAAGGAGTCGAAACGTGATTTAAAAAAAAAGAAACGAAATAAACACAGGTTGCCTATGATTCCTGGAAAAAAAAAGAAGTCGGCGTCGTAAAATAATGAATTTTGGTGTATATTGCTATCAAAAAATATGAGTTGTATTTTTGTATTATAACCAAGATTCTGAGGCACATCCACTGCAGTAACCCTATAGAAGGTCACAACACAGTGTTAATCAGCTTATGACACGATTACTGAGGACAGATGCCGCAGTTAGTGCCGATAAGAAATATTCTTCCCTCTATGGAGGCGAAATGCACGCGGTAACCAGGTGCTGTAACAAGTGTTTTGATCACTCCAGGCATAACGATGTTTGAATCGCAGCAGATTTAAAATTCTAAGACAATTGATGTTGCGATTTATCTTAACTTCTTATGACCTAGCTTGCGCATCACTTGGGCATTTTTCTGTATAAGGCGAAAATAGCGAAATTCTTCTTTTCCGGCCGGTTGCCTCCCCAATTCTGATTGCCTCTTAATGCTTGCCAGCGCCCTCAGCAAGAATGAAAAGGTTTTGGCGAACATAAAGGAAAGCAGAGCTTTGACGTATTTGGAGCTTTAATTATGATTGATTGGTTTAGTTTATTGGTTTATTGAGGTTTAACGTCCCAAAGCAACTTAGACTATGAGGGACGCCGTAGTGAAGAGCTCCGGAAATTTGGACCATCTGGGGATCTTTAACGTGCACTGACATCGCACAACACACGGGCCTCTGGAATTTCGCCTTCATCGAAATTCGGCCGCCGCGGCAAGGATCGAACCCGCGTCTTTTGGGCCAGCAGCCGAGCGCCGTAACCACTGAGTCACCGCGGCGGGGCTATGATTGATTTATTGAAACAACTTTTATTTCCGCCAAAAAAATTGATAGGGGTTTAACGTAGTTAAACCAAGTGGACCTGCGAAATCGGGTGTTCATTCTTCAATTGGAGGGGGCACTTAAACTCCGCCTTAGGGGTGTGGCATGATATCTTTAGTGGGTTAATGCCCATGTATGCTGAACTGGTAATTCCTACATAAGAATCATAGTTGGCGGCGAGTCCTCATATACCACTGCCAGATCAGTGGCGCAGCGGTTAAACGATGCGCCACTGAACTGGCAGGTGGCTGTTTCTATCTCAGCCACCCGTCGGGATTTTGCGACCCATGCTGCTCTTCTCGAGCAACCTCTCGCGCAGATGGCACGACGATCGCCCGAACTTACCCGAGCTTACCCGAGTTACTACCCCAGTAGCTACCCGGGCTGTTAGGCAACGGCGACTCAAGGTCGTTTGGTAGCCGCACCGCCACGACCCGAGCTGCGCTCCAGTAGTGTTTTCGCAACGAAAGGGCGCCTCTCTCTCCGCCCCTGGCACGCAGGCCTGGGAAGACGAGGAGTCGTGCGCCCGCGGACTAGAGGGTTGTCATTCGTGCAGTTGTTTGTGCAAACGCCTGTGGTGCTACCGCATAAAGTGAAGTTCCGACCCCTTTTGAAATGAAATGAAAACCAATGCTTGCCATGTGACGCTTCACGTGGGCACACTGGTGATTTGCAGATGTGGAAGACACAGAAAATAAAGAGCAAGAATGAAAAGAAGGAGGATGTAGATAACTGAAAAAAATGGCGCTGCCTTCCGAGCAGAGAAGGCAATGATGTGGTGCTCTTGGTCAATGCTGCTATGGCTAACGGTTAAAATGCGCGTGAAGCCACTTTTGAACACTTAATATGAAGCTTACATTCTTCCCTGAGGAGCAAGGTGGCGACGAGAAAGTGGATTCGACCCGCGCTACGCAACGCTATTGACAAGCCATGCCTACGCGAGGGTTTCCCAATCAGATACCAGAGTTCAACGGCTCATCGTGGTCATCGTGGGTTGGACGCCTTCAGTTCTACTTTGAAGCTAACAACATCACAGACCCAGCCTTGAAGAGGGCCAACCTGCTGACGCTGTGCGGGGAGCAGACCTACGATACTGTCTGCGCCCTTATTCAGCCAAGCACACCAGCGGCAGTGTCTTACGACGACATCGTAAAAGCGCTGCAAAAGCACTACGACCCAAGGCCATCCGAGGTCTACAGCCGGGCTCGCTTCCAACGACGAGATCAACTGGGAGGAGAAACTGTGAGCGCCTACGTAGCCGCGCTCAAGAAGCTCGCTGCCGACTGCAATTTTGGAACGCTGTCGACAACAGCTACCGGGCAGGAGGGAGACGCAGCTTCTTCTGCTAACACCACCATGCTTCCCTTGGACGTGATGTTACGCGACAGATTTGTGTGCGGACTGAGTGACGAGTCACTGCAGCAGCGCCTGTTCGCTGAGAAGGACCTCACATTCAGCAAAGCTTACGACATCGCCGTTCGAGCGGAGAGCGCCGGTCACCAGCAGAGAGGGATTCGCCGGAACACCGAGCCGGTACACCAGACAAGCAACCAGGTGCGCAAGCCTTCTGTTGTTGTAAAATCGGTCAAAAAGGCACAACGCTGCTGGTGGTGTGACGACCAACACAACCCCCAGGGATGTCGATTCCAGTCAGCCACGTGTAATTTTTGCCACAAGCGAGGGCATATCGAAAGAGCATGCATTACGAAACGGAGACTTGCCAAGATAAAGTCACCTTCCCAGCCTAATCACAGCGTCAACGCCTCAGAGAATACGCCGCTATCTGATCTCCATGGAACAACATCAGCAACACCATCTGTGTTGTACGACCTGAACACCATGAATCTCGGCACGCGACCGAAGATTTTTACAGAAGTAAGCGTACATCACCAGCTGATTAAGTTCGAGGTGGACTCCGGCGCAGCCTGTACTCTGATCAGTGAGGACACGTTCCGAACTTCATGGCCATCTGACGCACCCGCCCTGCAACAAGACGACACGCACCTGCGAACGTGGTCAGGACAGAATCTGCCACTATTGGGCTCTGCCAACGTGCAGGTTAACTACAACGGCCAGACCCATACGCTACCTCTGCTTGTTGTGAAGGGCACAGGATCAAGCCTTCTAGGGAGAAACTGGTTTTCTCCACTAGGCGTGATGATATGCGGCATACACCAGACGCCGAGCCAGAACATGGTTGAGCAACTGCAAGAGAAATACGAAAGAGTATTCTCGGAAGAGATTCCAGGAAACGAAGGGCCCCCGGTCACACTGGAGTTGTTGGACAACGCGCAACCCAAATTTCTGAAGGCCAGGCCGGTGCCGTTTGCTCTCCGAGATTCAGTTGAAAAAGAGTTGGACAAACTGGAGCAGCAAGGTGTCATCGAGCCGACGCAGCATTCAGAATGGGCCACACCACTTGTCGTAGTTCGCAAGAAGAACGGAACCATACGCCTCTGCGGAGACTACCGGAGCACCGTCAATCTTGCGACTAAAGCGTCCTCTTACCCGCTACCGACACCTGAAGAAGTATTCAGTGTACTACGTGGCGCAAGAGTCTTCAGCACATTGGACCTCACCCAGGCGTATCAGCAGCTGAAGGTGAGCGAGTCAACTGCTGAATTATTGGCAATTAACACACTGAAAGGCTTGTACAAAGTCAAGCGACTGCCTTTTGGCGTAGCTGCAGCCCCGGCCATATTTCAAAAATTCATGGAGACAGTGCTTCAGGGCATCCCAGGAGTTTGTGTCTACCTTGACGATGTCATCATCAGTGGCACTTCCACTGAAGAGCATGCAGTGCGCCTAGAGCTCGTTCTCGAAAGGCTAGCAAACGCTAATTTGTGCATAAGCAAATCGAAGTGCTGTTTTGCGGTGCCAGAGGTGCAATTTCTGGGACACCGAATTGATGCGGAAGGCATTCACCCTACCGAGGACAAAGTGCGAGCGATCACAGAAGCACGAGCTCCAACAAACAAGCAGGAGCTACAGGCTTTTCTCGGACTCTTGACGTTCTACGACCGGTTCTTGGAACAAAGAGCTACCGTGGCCAACGACTTATACCAACTCCTTCGGAAAGATGTGACATGGACATGGTCGCCACGCCATCAGCAGTCATTCGATGCCCTGAAAGACCTGATTCGAAGATGTACAGTCCTCCGCCACTACGACGAAAGGAAGCCTCTGCTTTTGGCTTGCGACGCATCACCGTACGGAGTCGGCGCGGTTCTATCGCAAACTGACGAGCAAGGAAGGGAAGCTCCCATCGCCTTCGCCTCACGTACGTTGTCGCAAGCAGAACGCAACTACGCGCAACTTGACAAAGAAGGGCTAGCCATCGTCTACGCGGCGACACATTTTCACCAGTACGTTGCCGGCCGGAAGGTGACCTTTATAACCGATCACCGACCGCTATTGGGCATTCTGGGACCACAAAGGCCTATGCCACCAACTTTGTCTCCGCGAATGACACGTTGGTGCATCAAACTCTCAGCGTACGACTACGCTCTGGTCTACCGCAATGGGAGTAAACATCAAAACGCCGATGCGCTAAGCCGTCTGCCACTAGACGCAACTGTTGACGAACCATTTCCACCAGGAGACGTTCTGATGTTCGAAGCACTGCCAGAACCTCCGCTTACAGCAGGCACAGTTGCAGCATCTACGCAGAAGTGCGCAGCTCTCCGGCTAGTTTACACAGCTGTTCAACAAGGCAACGTGCATAAACTCAAAGGGGACAACTTCGACGCTTACCGCAGGCGAGCTACAGAGTTGAGCACCCATCGCGGCTGCATCATATTTGGGTCCCGAGTTGTGATGCCGAGAGAACTACGCGCACAAGCTATGTCTCTCATCCACGCCGGACATCGGGGCATCGTTGCAATGAAAAAGTGTGCCAGAAGCTACATGTGGTGGCCTGGCATTGACAACGACATCGAAACAGTGGTGCGAGAATGCAAGCCTTGCCAGAGCAGCCGGAGCGCCCCGCCGAAAGCTCCTGTCCCAGAATGGGAAAAGCCAGACACACCATGGCACACACTGCACATTGATTTTGCAGGACCAATTGAGGGCTGCACTTTCCTTGTGGTCGTAGATGCCTACACAAAGTGGCTTGAGATAAGGCAAATGGGACAGACGACTTCGGCAGCAGTCATTGACAACCTCCGATCACTATTTGCAACGTTCGGCCTGCCGCGCAAGGTAGTGTCGGACAACGGAACACCGTTTGTGTCTGCGGAGATCCTCAAGTTTTATCGCGACAACGGGATCTCATCAGTTACATCGGCCCCCTACCACCCAGCGACAAACGGACAAGCCGAGCGCTACGTAGCCGAGCTAAAACGCACCCTTGAAAGAGATCAGACAGGCTCGCTGCAGCGCCGCCTTGCGCGCTTTCTCTTCAAGCAGCACACGACGGTTCAGAGCACAACAGGCGAGACCCCCTCGAAAATGATGTTCGAGCGTGAAATGCGAACCCAGCTCACAGCCATCCTCCCCGAGCCAAAGGCAGAGACGTTCCGGGAAGAAAAAGCAATTCCGCGCTGCGGCACGCTTAATGAGGGGCAGCGCGTCCTCGCCCGACAGTTTCTGAAAAAGCCACGCTGGGAGGAAGCTACAATTGTCAGACGCATAGGCCTGCGCTCTTGGCTCGTCAACATACATGGCACAGTAGCACGCCGACATCTCAACCAGCTGCGTAGATTTACGACGCCGTCTGAGAGCTGTCCGCCAGCGGAGAGAACACGTGCACCATCCTCCCACATAGCCTGGCACCTCTTCCCGGAAGAAGAGACTTCGCCCAGGACAGACCTAGGAGACACAGCGAACAACAGCCAGCCTACAAGTGTTTCTCCCCCGAGCGCACAAAGCCAGCGCGCCTCCACGCATGAGCGCCGACCCCCTGCACGATACCAGGCAACTTTCTAAGGGGGAAGGAAGTGTTGTGTCCCCTTATTGCTTTTGTGTGTGTGCGCCCCCGCACCCTCCTCCTAACGACCACTCGCATCCTCCTCCTAACGACCACTCGCATCCTCCTCCTAACGACCACTTGCCCTTCGTCGCACGCTGTCGCCGGATGCCCCCCCATGGTGCGCCCCCGCATCCTCCTCCTGTTTTGGGAAGCCACTCCCTCCCGTGGACGCTTTTCTGTCGTGTCCGGTCGCTGTGTTGAATGCAGCGAAAGACGCACACGGTACTTTAAGACTTCGTTTATTTAAAGCCGATGAGGGTGCGACCAGCGTCGACCGAGGCAGGAGCCGAACTGGCCGCCCGAAGAAAGGAGGGAGCGGAGAAGCGTCCACGGGAGGGAGTGGCTTCCCAAAACAGGAGGAGGATGCGGGGGCGCACCATGGGGGGGCATCTGGCGACAGCGTGCGACGAAGGGCAAGTGGTCGTTAGGAGGAGGATGCGAGTGGTCGTTAGGAGGAGGATGCGAGTGGTCGTTAGGAGGAGGGTGCGGGGGCGCACACACACAAAAGCAATAAGGGGACACAACAGACATTTAACAGACAGCTTCTATTCTGAAGACGATTAATGCGTTTTTAGGCACTGGTAACAGGTTTGCGCTGAGGTTCCGACAACATAACTCATTTTAACTTTCTTTGTCCATGAAATGAAATTTCCTTCATAATCTTTCTGCGTACAGCGTTCAAAAATGTACCCACACGTGTGCACCAAGAGTAGGTTACTACTTTCTTTGACAAATGCACTGATATTGCATATTCCTGATGCTTGAAAAGCTGCCCTCTAATTCAATTCAAATGAAATAATTCATTACCTAATGCCCTTCAAACTGTGCGGAAGAAGCAACGAGGATCTTACATTGAAAGAAGTCCGTAATGAAATGTGGGTCCGCAGTTTTAAAGCCATTGGGCCCTCCTCGCCGCTTTTCTGGAAAATAAAAACGATTATGAACCTTGTAAGAATACAATATTCCAAAAAAAAGAAAAACGTATCAGTTTTCTTTGAACACAGACGGGGAATTTGGGCCTTACCCACTTGGAACACTTAGGAACAGTGCTAAGTTAGGTGCTAAGACCGCTGTGGAGTTGGCCTATCTACACAGCTTTTCGTACAACGACAAATGTAGCTAGCATAGTACCTACGTAACTGCTAATCCCGCTGTTATATCCTATTTAATGCACAGAGGTTACAACAGTTACCTCGCCGATAGAAACGCGAAACCAATTATCTATCACTTTTTACCACAGGGTGCTCACGAACTGCAGCGTGTTACGTAATGAGAGCGCATACTAGCTTCATTTCACACATAAGTAATGCAGAAAGGCCCGCTCATACAATTTTATCGCGTAGTTCAACCTTTTTTTTCCCCTCCTGGCGTGTGGGCTAGACATATGGCGCCCTTCCTGTGAAAGAATTAGATGAAAACTCATGTGTATTTGTTGCGTGGAGGCATTCTTCTGACGCAGAGCCCTTCGTTTGGGGGTAAACTATAGGACGCCATACCTCGTGTAAAATTCGGCCACAATTCAGGAAATGAAAAGAAGCTTTCATAATTGGGGTCATCTTTCCACCGATACGATTCAGTGTTAGCGCTTAACATTGTGTAGAACATGAAAAGTTCAGTTCTCTTTCACGTAATTCTGCAAATTACATATAATGACAGGTTTAAATAAGAAACCCTTTCTGAATCAGATATTGTTTGGTTTTATTTATACGCTGCAAAAATACATGTTCAAAAAATTCAGGGGGGCGCTTTGTTGACCTAAAGTGCGGTGAGGCGAAAGCCTTAAGCGAGGTTTTGTTGCTTGTGTCACATATGTGAGGTTAAGATGTTAAGCTTCACCTCTAAGAGCGGAACGTGACAGCGTCTTGCAACGCTGCCAGGGAGTCCACACAACGGCATCGCCCATTAGGCTCTACGCCTTGCTCGTCGGTAAATTGGTTTGTGAGGAAAGGAATTGTATCTGTTTCGCATATCTCGGTGGACACCTGAACCTCGCCGTAACGGGAAGGGAGGAAGATGGGAGTGAACGAAGACACCGTATTCACTAGACGCGCCTTTGTTCATTCCAAACCACCGAGCTGGCATGGCCGAGTGGTTAGCGTGATCGTCTCGCTGCGCAGAGACCCTGCTTCGATTCCCCAACTCGACCAATTTCTTACTCGATTTCATTAATTAATTAATTAATTAATTATTTATTTATATTACTTGGATCATCACTATACCATCCCTTTGATTCGGTGCATGGTTACTAGCAAAAGTACATTGGCCCCTTTTGAAATTCGGGCACTCTGACGTCACTACCATTTGGACCATTTGAAAAGTGTGACATTTCTGTTGACGACTTCTGCTTACAGCGATGACGCATTAAAGGCTTCCGCCTTAATAGAAGATGGCTTTATAAATGAACAGCAGCCTTGCTGAACCTGTCCGTGATCCTTATCCGCTCAAAGCTTTAAGGCGCATCTCCATGGAACGATCCGAAGCGCACGAGCGCAGCGCCTACGCGCCCAGCGCCAACACAACTCCATGACCTGTCGTCTCTATTGTGAACCGAATGCGTTACTGACACGTGCCGTGCTTATCTTATATGAGGTCCACCGACCAAGCCATCTGTTATTGGCAGTGGTCCCGGTGATGTCACTAGCCAAGAGGCTATAAAAACTACTAACCGTTAATAACGCTCGTTCATTCTCCGCCAACCACTTGTCTGTTCACTACAGTGGCGACGAGCGGCCCACCGCCGGCCATTGGCTGCTCCATGGCAGCCCACGTTGGACCGCCGGGTTTCGACGAAGTGGAAGACAGTTGGGAAGTATACCAAGGAGTCTTATTGTGAAGCCTACGGAATCGATGATTCGAAGAAGCGACGGGCGCTTTAAGTAAAGCAACAGTCGGCATAATAACGGGGCGTTGCGCGCCGTCCAAGATTCAAGAGCTGACCTTCCACCACCACCACCTACGAGAAGCTGGTCGAGCTACTGACTGAGCATTTTGCGCCGCAGGGCAATGAAATAGCGGAGTCTTACAAGTTCTTCACCAGGATCAGCGTCCTGACGAAACAACGAAGGACTTCATTGTCGCAATTCGGAAGATGGCCTGCGGTTGCAACTTCGGCGAGTCAAGGGACAGGATGCTACGAGACAGACTAGTTTGCGGCCTGCGTGACGCTCGAGTTCAGCGAGCACTCTTGTCAAAATCATCGCTTACACTCAAAGAAGCAGAGGAGGCAGCTTTAGCGGCAGGGATGGCAGCCCTCAACGTGGATCCCATGGATAAGACAAAGGGTCATGGCAACGTTAACGATGTGAAGAGCAAGCTGCAGGGTCCACCGCATTACCAGAAGACTCGCCTGCATACTTCACCTAGACCTAGCAATGGTGTTGTTTGTTCGTGTTGCGGTTGCACTGCCGACGAGAAGGGCATCAAGCGAAGATGTGTACTGCAACCACCAGGAGTGGCACATTGCGAAGAGCATTATTCAGAGAGCGACAGCGAGCTTTGTCTTCTTAATGTGCAGACTGCATCTGTTAACCTGGTCAAGCCCGTGGTTCGCACCTTCGACTGGAGCGGAATTCCACTCAATATGCAAGTAGACACAAGTTCAGCGGTCTCCATAATTACGTGGGGGGCATACTGCAAGCATCGGCACGCGTGGCCTGCGCTCCGCGAGACGTCTTTGCAGTTGTCCTGCTTTCTTGGCAAGCATCCCGTGAAGGGGGAGCTCCGGCTTCATGTCTGGTACTCGGGTAAAACTCTGGAAGCGACGCTAACCGTGCTGCAGTGTGACGGTCCGAACTTGTGTGGACGCAACGTTATCAGCGCATTTGAACGTAGCGGAAGGGCTGTCCTGAGCATTGTCGGCGAGGCAAGTACTGGTGAGAGGAATTTTCCACATCAAGCTTTGGTTAGCACGCTGTTAGAAGAGTTTAGCGATCTGTTTATACCAGGCCTAGGGCGCATTGGTGGTCCCGCAGTTCATTTGCGGTTGCATGTAAATGCGCAGCCGCGATTCTGCAAAGCTCGTTCTGTGCCATATGCAATGCGAGAGCAAGTGTCTAAGGAAATAGACCGGCTTGTTAAATAAGGCATTCTGTCGCCTATCGACAGTGCGGACTGGGCCACGCCTCTCGTTCCCGTTATCAAGAAGAATGGCTCCATTCGATTGTGTGGCGATTTTAAAGTGACCGCGAATGCTGCATGTGTCACAGAGCAGTCCCCATTGCCAAAAATACGGGATATTTTTGCTAACCTAAACGGGGGTGAAGTGTTCAGCAGCATCGACTTGAAAGATGCGTACAATCAGGTGCCACTCGACGAGGAAACCAGGAAGCTGTTGGTCAAAAACACTCAAAAAGGCCTGTTTTGCTTTAATCGACTTCCTTTTGGTGTGGCGTCCGCCCCTGATATTTTTCAGAGACGTATGGAAGGCATCCTGCAAGGCATTCCGGGCGTTCAAGTTTACCTAGACGATGTGGTAATCGCGGAGAAACGAGGGTACTCGGAGACGCTGCGTCAAGTTCTCGAATGTTTCCGGCAGCACGGTGTCAAGTTGCATCTGCAGAAATCTAAGTTCAGGCAAGCAGAAGTTAAATTTCTAGGACATCGTATCAGTGCGGACGGATTGTTACCTAAGACAGACAACATGACCTCGATAGCAAAGATGCCGAAGCCAAACTGTGTTGCGGAACTGCGAGTATTCCTGGGCTTCGTTACCTATTACCACGCATTTCTGGGAAACTTGGCTAGTGTTTTGGAGCCGCTGCATGAACTGCTAAGAAAGAACGCACGCTGGCACTGGGCAGTGAGACAAGATAACGCTTTCCGATTAACCCAGCGGCAGCTAGAGGAGGCAAAGTTTTTGATGCATTGCGATCCAAATAAGCCCTTTATCTTGGAAACCGATGTATCCTCTAGTGGCATTGGCGCAGTGCTATATCACACAGTAAATGGGCAAGATTTACCAATCGAGTTTCGACCACGGACTCTGTCACCGGCTGAGCGGAATTACGCGCAAATCGAAAGAGAGGCATTGGATGTGGTCTTCGGTGTTAGAAAGTTCCGGGAATATCTACTTGGGAATCGGTTCACGCTCGTCAGAGATCATAGGCCCTTCCTCGGCCTTTTCGGCCCTGTTAAGCCCGTTCCAGCCATGACCGCTTTACGGATTCATGGTTGGTCACTCCTACTAAGCGCCTACAACTACAAGATAGAGTTTAAACCAGGAAAGGTGTTAATTCCGGCGTACACCCTCAGCAGTTTGTCTGTACCGCAGGCGCATGACGCTAAGGTTGCAGAAGAGGACGCTAGTGAGTACGTCCTTCTAACCTATCACTTAGACTCCGGTCCGCTGTCGGCGAGCGATCTGGCTACGATGACTGCGGACGATAGCCAACTCGCGCAAGTCTGAGATTACATTCAGAACGGCTGGCCACGATACTTGCAACCTGCTCAGGAGCCTTTACGCGCATACATGCACAGGAAGGACGAACTGACGTCCAGCCATGGAATTGTGCACTGGAGCCATCGGGCTGTAATTCCGAGGAGTGCGCGGCTACCAATGCTGCGTATGTTGCATGATGCTCATCAAGGGGTAGCGGCTATGAAGAGATTGACCCGTTCTGTATTCTGGCACCCAGGACTCGATCAAGACATTGAGTGCTGGCTGGCGCATGTCCAACGTGCATAGAATAGGCCAGCATGCCCCTGCACGACAACACGTGCCTTGGCCAGAAACAGCGGAGCCGTGGTGTAGAATCCATGTTAATTTTGCGGGTCCTGTGGAAGGTCACATGCTGATGATTGTGGTAAATTCTCATACCAAATGGAATGAGGTCACTCTAATGAAGACTGTCAGCTCGGGAAAAACAACTGAAGCACTGCAGACTATGTTCAGACGATTCGGCTTGCCGAGGACCCTTGTGACAGACAACGGGTCGCAGTTTATTAGCGAGGAGTTCAGGACATATATTAAGTGCAATGGCATCAGTCATATGCGGGCAGATCCCTACAAACCACAGTCTAACGGTCTGGCGGAAAGGGCGGTACGGACTGTGAAGCACGGGTTAAACAAAAACACGAGAGGTAGTTTGCAAGTTCGCCTGGACCACATTCTTTCTCATTATCGGCGCACTCCCCTTCCCAACGGGAAGAGTCCGGCTTTCATGCTTCTCGGATTTAAGCCACGCTGTTTATTACACAATGTGGTATCACGACCCTTTTCTTCTGCAGATGAATACTACACCGGAAAACCGCTGCACAAGGAAATCTGGTTCAAGAACTACGGAGTGGGCGACAAATGGGAACCAGGCGTGGTAGAGTCCATCGAGGGCTCACGCATGACAACCGTAAGGACAGCAGATGGGGAGCAACATCGCCGCCACCTGGACCAACTAAAGACCAGGAGGACCAGTATGCAAGGGGCAGACGTTAAGCCCCAGGCACCCACGGAAATATCAATGGCTGAGGACAGCGCAGGAGCATCGGTAGGATCGCAACCTCAAGGTCACGGCAGTAGGAAGAGTGGGTCTCAACCAGGACCGGACAGTCAAACGACGCCAGACGCGCAAGCCGAAGACTGTACATACGAAGCACAGGGAACAGACGGCGCTGACGCACCGCGTAGGTCAAAACGGCAGCGTCGGCCCCCGACCGCTTCACTCCTTAACGGGGAAGAATTGTTGTGAACCGAATGCGCTACAGACACGTGCCGTGCTTATCATATATGAGGTCCACCAACCAAGCCATCTGTTATCGGCAGTGGTCCCGGTGACGTCACTAGCCAAGAGGCTATAAAAACTACTAACCGTTAATAAAGCTCGTTCTTTCTTCTTCGCCAACCACTTGTCGATTCACTACAGCCTCCTGTCGCTGGTACTCGCGCTTAGCTCGCGAAGGGCCGCACCTGATGCTGAGATAACTGCGTTCTTTGATTGGTGTACAGAGCGCAGGAGCATCGGTAGGATCGCAATCTCAAGGTCACGGCAGTAGGGAGAGTGGGTCTCAACCAGGACTGGACAGTCAAACGACGCCAGACGCGCAAGCCGAAGACTGTACAAACGAAGCACAGGGAACAGACGGCGCTGACGCACCGCGTAGGTCAAAACGGCTGCGTCGGCCCCCCGACCGCTTCACTCCTTAAGGGGGAAGAATTGTTGTGAACCGAATGCGCTACAGACACGTGCCGTGCTTATCATATATGAGGTCCACCAACCAAGCCATCTGTTATCGGCAGTGGTCCCGGTGACGTCACTAGCCAAGAGGCTATAAAAACTACTAACCGTTAATAAAGCTCGTTCTTTCTTCTTCGCCAACCACTTGTCGATTCACTACAGCCTCCTGTCGCTGGTACTCGCGCTTAGCTCGCGAAGGGCCGCACCTGATGCTGAGATAACTGCGTTCTTTGATTGGTGTACAGAGCGCAGGAGCATCGGTAGGATCGCAATCTCAAGGTCACGGCAGTAGGGAGAGTGGGTCTCAACCAGGACTGGACAGTCAAACGACGCCAGACGCGCAAGCCGAAGACTGTACATACGAAGCACAGGGAACAGACGGCGCTGACGCACCGCGTAGGTCAAAACGGCAGCGTCGGCCCCCGACCGCTTCACTCCTTAACGGGGAAGAATTGTTGTGAACCGAATGCGCTACAGACACGTGCCGTGCTTATCATATATGAGGTCCACCAACCAAGCCATCTGTTATCGGCAGTGGTCCCGGTGACGTCACTAGCCAAGAGGCTATAAAAACTACTAACCGTTAATAAAGCTCGTTCTTTCTTCTTCGCCAACCACTTGTCGATTCACTACAGCCTCCTGTCGCTGGTACTCGCGCTCAGCTCGCGAAGGGCCGCACCTGATGCTGAGATAACTGCGTTCTTTGATTGGTGTACAGAGCGCAGGAGCATCGGTAGGATCGCAATCTCAAGGTCACGGCAGTAGGCAGAGTGGGTCTCAACCAGGACTGGACAGTCAAACGACGCCAGACGCGCAAGCCGAAGACTGTACAAACGAAGCACAGGGAACAGACGGCGCTGACGCACCGCGTAGGTCAAAACGGCTGCGTCGGCCCCCCGACCGCTTCACTCCTTAAGGGGGAAGAATTGTTGTGAACCGAATGCGCTACAGACACGTGCCGTGCTTATCATATATGAGGTCCACCAACCAAGCCATCTGTTATCGGCAGTGGTCCCGGTGACGTCACTAGCCAAGAGGCTATAAAAACTACTAACCGTTAATAAAGCTCGTTCTTTCTTCTTCGCCAACCACTTGTCGATTCACTACAGCCTCCTGTCGCTGGTACTCGCGCTTAGCTCGCGAAGGGCCGCACCTGATGCTGAGATAACTGCGTTCTTTGATTGGTGTACAGAGCGCAGGAGCATCGGTAGGATCGCAATCGCAAGGTCACGGCAGTAGGGAGAGTGGGTCTCAACCAGGACTGGACAGTCAAACGACGCCAGACGCGCAAGCCGAAGACTGTACAAACGAAGCACAGGGAACAGACGGCGCTGACGCACCGCGTAGGTCAAAACGGCTGCGTCGGCCCCCCGACCGCTTCACTCCTTAAGGGGGAAGAATTGTTGTGAACCGAATACTCTACAGACACGTGCCGTGCTTATCATATATGAGGTCCACCAACCAAGCCATCTGTTATCGGCAGTGGTCCCGGTGACGTCACTAGCCAAGAGGCTATAAAAACTACTAACCGTTAATAAAGCTCGTTCTTTCTTCTTCGCCAACCACTTGTCGATTCACTACAGCCTCCTGTCGCTGGTACTCGCGCTTAGCTCGCGAAGGGCCGCACCTGATGCTGAGATAACTGCGTTCTTTGATTGGTGTACAGAGCGCAGGAGCATCGGTAGGATCGCAATCTCAAGGTCACGGCAGTAGGGAGAGTGGGTCTCAACCAGGACTGGACAGTCAAACGACGCCAGACGCGCAAGCCGAAGACTGTACAAACGAAGCACAGGGAACAGACGGCGCTGACGCACCGCGTAGGTCAAAACGGCTGCGTCGGCCCCCCGACCGCTTCACTCCTTAAGGGGGAAGAATTGTTGTGAACCGAATACTCTACAGACACGTGCCGTGCTTATCATATATGAGGTCCACCAACCAAGCCATCTGTTATCGGCAGTGGTCCCGGTGACGTCACTAGCCAAGAGGCTATAAAAACTACTAACCGTTAATAAAGCTCGTTCTTTCTTTTTCGCCAACCACTTGTCGATTCACTACAGCCTCCTGTCGCTGGTACTCGCGCTTAGCTCGCGAAGGGCCGCACCTGATGCTGAGATAACTGCGTTCTTTGATTGGTGTACAGAGCGCAGGAGCATCGGTAGGATCGCAATCTCAAGGTCACGGCAGTAGGCAGAGTGGGTCTCAACCAGGACTGGACAGTCAAACGACGCCAGACGCGCAAGCCGAAGACTGTACAAACGAAGCACAGGGAACAGACGGCGCTGACGCACCGCGTAGGTCAAAACGGCTGCGTCGGCCCCCCGACCGCTTCACTCCTTAAGGGGGAAGAATTGTTGTGAACCGAATACTCTACAGACACGTGCCGTGCTTATCTTATATGAGGTCCACCAGCCAAGCCATCTGTTATCGGCTGTGGTCCCGGTTACGTCACGAGCCAAGAGGCTATAATAGCTACTAACCGTTAATAAAGCTCGTTCTTTCTTTTTCGCCAACCACTTGTCGATTCACTACAGCCTCCTGTCGCCGGTACTCGCGCTCAGCTCGCGAAGGGCCGTACCGGGTGCTCAGATAACTGCGTTCTTTGATTGGTGTGCACAGACCGCTAACCAGCGAGCCACTTACGGCGCCGGTGCGAGCCGGGCGCAAATATCTGACATGCGCAGCAGTTTGCCAGGCGCCAACAACGCCAGCTGGCGTCTGCGCCTCGCGCATGCGCGGACCGGCTCCGGCGTACTGTAGTACGCGTAGGCGCTGCGCTCGTGAGCCATTGATGCAATGGTGGTATAAGATCCGCCACAATAAGTACTGCTTGCGTTCCTGTCTTTTGCTTCTCAAATAGATTCTTTGAACTGATTTCCAGATTGAGCCAAGCCATGGTTAACAAGCGTTGAAAGAACTTTAACGTAGTAAACTAATCATTGGGACCACTGTTTTAGAATAAGTACAAGACATCGGCTAGTTTCCATGCGGTGGTTTCAGCCTTGTGCTGTCGCAAAATAAAGGCGGAATTTCTTCTAAAAAACTGGTTTTACCGAAAACAGAAGGCCCAAATTACAAGAGCCAAGCACATGCAAAAGAAATTACCTGAAGATATAACTTTATCTAAATAGGCCAAAGTCACAAAAAATTTTTTGCATACTTTAATAAACCAGATGAAGAATTGTAAGGAGACCCCTCTGGCACTTAATAGAAGTTGAATGTTGTAAAAAGTGCGAAAGAAAGGTGTGTCTTACGGAGGGGAGTGGGGCAGTGCGAGCAGGCGAGGAAAAAAAGCGGAACAATTATCATACATAAGGTCATTAACCGAAAAGCAGGTTTAAATTCATCAAGGAAAAAGGTCATCTTACGATGCAACAAGGATTTCACTACGTCAGGGAGTGTGTTGCGTTGCCTTTACACTCGGGTTGAGAGATCAAATCTGAATTTCTGGATTTTTTTTATGCTGCCTTTGCGGAGGCTTTGGTGCACAACTATAGATGCAGTGCGAATATATTTGATTTCAATACACACGTTGCAACTGTCACTTTAAGAGCTTCTGTGGTTACCTTTCCATTCCCGTGATGAAGAACTTCAGTAAAATAACTTTATCTTGAATTCGATGTACACAATTCGGTTAAAGTTTATCGTATTGTTTATTTTGTGCTAGCCATGCGTTGCAGTTTCATATTTGTAGCTTGGAAGTCAGTTTTTTTTTGCAAGACTTTGTTGCATTGTTCAAATTATGCATGCACTCCCAAAGGCGCTTGTGGCAAATAAAGTAAAACGGTCCCAATCCCGCCTGTGTTTCTTTGCGAGTAGCGGCAACACATGCATCAGTATAAAATAATCTCACATCGAACCATTCTTGAGTGCCTTTTTTTCCCTTTTTGTCGGTTCCTCGACGACGCCTTTTCAAACATTGGATGTGCCTTTCGAAGTTGCTCTTTGAGGCCGGCGTCCACTGGTATTTCCCTTGTATAAGATATTCACCAAGACCTGCAAACAAAATGCGTTAGTGTTGACATAGTGGGACCCACTGCTAGCTGAAAGGCTTAGGCGAAGTGTAACAGGCTTTACTTTTATCTACGCTCCACAATCAATAAAATGTAATGTGTTGTCCTGGTCAGGCAATCAGAAGGTAGGTGCTCTTAGTGTTTATGCTGCCTTATTCCCCTTCATCCCGGTCGTATAGTGCTGGTACTATGTTCTCTCTAGGTGAAGAAAGCTAGTTTCTGACTCAGCAATTGGGCATCCTTCATTTGTCTTTTAAACTGTTTTCGGCAGCCTTAAGGTATCGGTTAAACACAAGCAAAAAAACGATGAAACCGTATGACAACGCAGTGAAAAGGGATTTCCACATTACATCATTGTGAATCATATCCCGAACACGATCTTCTAGTTCAGCGAGCGCGAAACTGCTGTGATATACCGGGCATTTGAGGAAAGACTACGTAATTCTCATCAATAGGTTTTTGAGGTAAGAATGTCTTTTTCTACATAGTAAGGCGAGTTCGAAGGACTTCGAAGGCCTCTTGCTGCTCCCGGCCACTGAAGAATGGTTCGGCATGTATTGTCAGGCGGATGAGGGGCGCGGCGAGCAATAGCAATAGGCAAGAAGCAAAACAGCAATAGGCACAGAGACCCAGAGAGCGGCGCACACTTCCCTTATGGGTTTAGACCGCAAAAGCAACGATGGCGGCTGGCTTATCGGGGCGCTCACCATGATGCCCAGAAATCGCAACTCTTGTTAAGCGAAGTGACAGTTTTGTGGTTTGAGGGAGAGCCCGGCCGAACAAATTGCTCCGAACCCAGTGCGCAGGCCCCTCAGGTGCTCTTAAAGCGTGCCGGAAAAAGTGACAACGTTATTTAAACAGTAAAACAGTAAAACACTCTCCGGGGCATGTTGGTTCATAGCTGGCAAGAATATAAGCGCAACAAGACGACACAAAGACGGAGGAAAAACGACAGGACAGGCGCTAACTTGCAACACTTTACTGTCTTCATAAACCGCCGCACATATATCAACCACAAGGGGGAGGGGCAAAGACAGATAGGGGGGAACACATTTGAAGGCACGTGAATTGATAGAAGCGCACAGAATATGTAAAAGTGGGAGTGCATGTGTTAGCACCCCGTCGATCATGATATATAAAAAAGAGTGTCAGTTTTTAGATATGGCATAGTTCTGCGGATTCTCCTGTTTTTGGTTTGCAATATTCGAGTCTCTTCGCACGTGCCTTCAAATGTGTTCCCCCCTATCTGTCTTTACCCCTCCCCCTTGTGGTTGATATATGTGCGGCGGTTTATGAAGACAGTAAAGTGTTGCAAGTTAGCGCCTGTCCTGTCGTTTTTCCTCCGTCTTTGTGTCGTCTTGTTGCGCTTATATTCTTGCCAGTTATTTAAACACTAGGCAGGACTGCGATTCCAGATCGTCAAGTATGACGTCTATCATCCGCCGGAAGGTTGCACGAGTCATGCACAGGTTTTAAGGGGTCACCCAGAATTCGTAAACACCGTCGGTGTAATAACGGCGGTCTTTTCCCAATCGCATTCGTCCCGCTCGATTTGCCAATAGCCACTGCATAAATCTTGTGATGAGAAGTACCTGCCGCGGTGGCTTCGTGGTTAAGGCGCTCGCCTACTGAGCCGGAGTACCTAGGTTCAAACCCGACTGCGGCGGCCGCGTTTCGCTGGACGCTAAACGCAACAGGCGCCTGTGCGCTGTGCGATGTCAGTGCACGTTAAAGATCTCCAGGTGTTGGTGGTGCAAACATTTATTAGTAAGGGACAGGAGTTATGCTTGGATCAGCCCGTAAGGTACCAATCCTTACAAGCACTAGGTAAAGGTCCCTAGTTTGGGACCCCAGTGGCGGTGGCAGCCGCCCGGGCGCGCCCGACTAAGGCTTGTTGGGTCTGTAATCGGTGGCAGCCGACTAGGATCTCCTCCCAGACCTCCCGGGCTGGGTCGGGGTTGGCGGAATAGCCGGGTTGGAAGGGAAGGCGCAAACCATGCGATAGGTGTCCGAAGACACCACTCTACAGTGCGGGCAGCTGCCGAGAAGGAGGGGTCAAAATGTTTTAGTGCTGCCGGGCACAGTAATGTATTGGTGAGGAGGCGGAGAAGGAGCCGCTCATCCGCCTCCTTGAGAGCTTTACATGGACGGGGGTAAAGACGATGACTATCTTGATAGTAGGCTGTAATACCTTTCAAGGTATAGACCGGATTAAAATCGGGTTCCTGATCGGTCGAAATTATTCAGGAGCCCTCCACTGCGGCACTTCTTTTTCCTTTCTTCTTCCGCTCCCTCCTTTACCTCTTCCCTTACGGCGCGGTTCGAGTGTAAGCCGAGACATCTGAGACAGTTACTCCGTCATTTCTGTGGTGTTCGCGGCTCCCGGCAAGGAAGAAGCGATAAGAAGGCTGCGTAGTACTTTATTCGGCGACATCTCGGATGCTTTCTCCGCCGGCGCTCATCCAGGTGCTCGCTTTTTGTAGAACCACTGCTGACGTCACGCATCAGGCGACGCACTCGGCCCACACAGAACGCCAGCACGCGTCGCACTCGGCTGACCATTTCAACGGCGGAAGTCTTCGCGACCACCAGCTTACACAGAGCGCCGGCATGCGTCGCACTCGGCCCACTTAGGACTACAGCACGCGTCAATTTCCTTTGCTGAAAATCAATTTTCATTTCAGACGTATCTGGCATGGCGCCGCAGGTCTAGGGTTCATCAATGGGAGCCAGAGGATAAATGTGTTTTTTTGGTGACTCTTTACGCGCCTGTAATCAACACACAACTGTAGGGCTCCATCTTTCTCTACCACTAGAACAATAGGTGACGTCGACGGGCTCGTCGACGGCTGTATCAGGTCGTCCTGGAGCATTTGTACCAGGCGGTTGCATGCTCTCCGAGATTGTCGTCATCACCTTCCCCCAGGACCACCCAGCACCGCGTCCTCCGGTAGAAGTCCAGGATGCAAGCGACCACTTGATCGGCTTAAATGACTTGTTGACATTGAACCGCCAGTGTTCGCCATGTAGTTTCCTTTCAACGCGATGGCATTGCAGTTGTCGTCCCACTAAAACCCCGCCGAAGACCAGTGCCAGGGAATTCGCGAATTGGTTGGGGCAGGTCACGTGACCTTGCGACGTCGAAACCTTCCCACAGCAATAATGATCGAAGAAATAATGATACAGGAAGCAACAGCACTTTCCGGATCCGGCTTGGATCCTATCATGCTCAAGGATCATCGATACATCGGGTCAGGGAACGCTGCTTTTGCAGCGAATTTATAGATCAATTAGCAACACTCATATTCAATTAATTTAGGTTGCATGAAGTAGAAACACAGGAATTCACTCTACGCTCTGCAGCCGCTATGGTCGGTGATATACAACGCTTGTATTGCGACCTTATGTGAACGAAACGTCAGTGTCCTTGCAGGAATTACTGAAGCTGATCGAGCATCTACTGCACGGATTTGGTGCTGACACGTTTCATTGGCACCATAAGTTGCTGCGCCAATTTGCAGAACATATATACCGCAAAAAGGTTTGGAAGCGCTAATGTTGCAAATGTTTAAATGCGATTTAAAATCCGCCGTTTTGTCCAGCTTACTGACGAGTTCCCCAGAGCTACTGACTAAGACACCAGTTTTTGAGGACAGGAAAGAGGAATTGGGTTGGACTGTGCTCCTTATTAATGATTGAGTAATCATTAATGGATTTTATTTTGGCCGCCTTGCGGTGATATCTGGGCACAGTATTTGGTTATTTCTATCACAACCTTCTAGTGCGACCCTTCTTTAGTAACGCAGCTGCAACACTACCCCAGTCTGTCTTGCTTTGTTCAACTTGTATGTTCCATTCATTTTTTTTCCAAATCACGCATTTCCACGAATTTGAATGTTGGAAAAGGGTACTGTTCAGTTAATCGCAGCTGGGCATGAAATATGTAAAATAAATGAATAAAAAACTGTAAAACTGACCTTCTTGCATGAATCCGTCTGCCAGCTTGTCAGCGACTAAGGTAGCCGCTGACCCATACATTTCAGACCTGAAAGGAAAGGGTAGGGCACGGCTGCCAGAGCTTTATCTTGTAAAGCGTTTAGGCTTTGGTATGAAACCATGAAATATTCAACGTGCGGCTGCTGCCGGATAGGCCTTAGAACTTCATAAACACATTTTAACAACTTGTGCGTGGGACGTTCATGCACATGATAGCCTGCACTGCTTGCGCAGCACATTGATCACTGCCTTTCACTGCAGCGATTGCCTAGGGAAAGAACGAGGATTGCGGTGCAGCGTTCGTGACTAACGGCAAGGTGACTTAGAGGAAAAAAAAAACACACAGTAATTTGACGAGGACGCTGTGAGAGACCATGGGCTGAGCCGACGTCGAAAAGCAATGGCAAGTCCGGCAATAGTGGGCCACGTACGCTAAACTCGACGCTTACAATTTGCGGGGGTCCTGGGACGTCTCCTAGAACAGCTTTACCTTCAGGCTCTAGCCTTTTCATTAAGGTACGAACACACTAGCGGCAAAGCGCGCGGCATGCCGCTGGAGGCGCCACCCCCGCCGCGAAAGGGACGGCCACACTCGGCGGTAAAGAGTCGCCGCCGCGCAAAGCTCCCTTCGTGACAAACCGGTCGATGTCCGCGATTCTGAAGGAGCGCGCGCGGCACCGCCGCCGCCGCTGGCATGTAACTTTAGTAGGAGCCAAGAGATAGCGACACAGACGCTCCCTACGTCACAAAGCCGGACGCCCCTCATTGGTCCCCCCGCTCCGCGGCACGCGGCAAGCCGCCGAAAATGGCTCCTCGACCCATTCGCTGCGCGGCAGATCAACCCGCCGCCGCGGCAGGTGTCGCGGCAAGCGGCTTGCCGCCGGCGGCATGCCGCGCGCGTTTTGCCGCCAGTGTGTCCGTACCTTTAGAGCTCGGTTTCGGAAGTGCAGCAGCGCTCCCGCTCTAGGAGTGGCAATGGGTGAGGTGCGTTTCCAGATTCAGCGCAGAGGCTCTTCGGAAAGTCGTCTGCTAGCGCTACTTCCGGTTCCATATTTCTCCCCCTGCCCGCCTGCTTCACGGCAGTCGCTGTACAAATTCTTTTCTTACACTAATTTATTTTCCCGGAAACACCGCTGATTTTATTGCATCGTCGAAAGACCAACTCGACGTCGACTCTGTTCTGGTTCGTAGCATGTTTTCGTATGAAGCACAACCAACATAATGTAAACGGTCGGAGGATTTCTATGCAGTATGATGTGCATGTTGAGACGCGCAGTGCGCAAATTTGCATGCATGGATAGTATTCTAGAGTCCACTAGCAGCTTTTACACGCTGTGAGGAAAATACATCTATCGTTTGCTAAACTTCGCAAGCTCAGCCCTTCGTTGCCGTAGGAGTGCAGCGAAGGAACCCCTATTTTCTAGTGAACAACGCGTTAAACTAGTTCAACCACACTACCAACCGACTGCTGTGCACACGCAGAACAGCCAGTCTACGGTGGTATATTATAACCACGAAAAAACACGTACCTTTAGTTATTGTCAATTTCTGCGCTCAGGACGCGTCCATATGCAGCACGCGCTGATCTTACGGTGATGCTGTGCAATACGCAATGTCGCAGCACAAATAGATTAGCGAATAAACGATGCAAGAATGCAGGGCGATTGCTATGCAGAAGGCAGTGCGTAGGAAAAATCTGGAACCGGAAGTAGCTGGCAGACAATTTTATCATGGTTCTTTGCGTTCACTTCGGAAACGCACCTCACCTATAGTTCTCCGAAGCCCTTACTTTCTCCTAAAACCCTGCGGATTTTACTGCTTGTGCTCTCACGGCTATGACCTCGGACCGAGAGTTACATCTGATTGTTCATATCTATTTTCCTTCTAGCTCTTTGCTTTTGCAGGACGGAAGACTGAGCGCTATTTCCTCTTCTTCCCGCAATTTGCTTTTGGCTGCTGTGCTTATTATTAGTACTCATAGAAGTCTGCATGTTTCTGAGCTTGGGGAATAGAAATAGGAGTAACATTACCGAGGCTACATACACTTCGTCCAGTTCTTCGGCAAACACAAGCTTAACAGCGCAGTTCCTGTGACGTCAAGATTGGTGAAGCAAGTTACATTGATAAGTTGCTTCATACATGTTGGCGTCACGTTTTGTCCGATGCGTATTTGACTACTGGGAAACCGAAAGTAACGAAATGAATCCGCCCATTGAGAGCAATGTGACCGAAGGATTTGCAGCACAGTCAATGCGCGCTCTACATCTTTTCATTTTTTAAGTTAATACTACTAGAAGTTGCCGCGCTCTCATTCCGCATGCAGAAAACAAAACTGAATACGGACAATTTTCAGCACTTACAGGTGGGCGCCCAAGCGAAAAATAGGTTTCTGGAGTGCCGCGGCTGGAGTTTCTGTTCGAAAAGAAGTTAAATATATATAAAATAATTTAAGAGTTAAACTGCATGAAAACATATTCAGCCATGCACTAACTCTGACGCTATGTAAGAAAAAGCTTCATAGCGTCGGGTGGATGACAGAAGGTAGGCCAGGTGTGAAAGAAGGAGAAGAAGCAGGCAGATAAAGACACGATGGACTGGAGAACACCAGTTCTGGACAGGGCATCTGTCGCCAAGGCGCGCTGCACTCACAGACACTGGGAACATCAGTAACACGGAGGTATCATATATCGAGCACCTCCGATCGACTGCATTCGTGGCACACCGAACCGATGAGCTCGAGGTGAGATGAGCGCTTCTGCGTCCACGTGCAACCGATCTGCGGAGGGTCAGCGAATGAGCACTGGTCACCGCAATGACCTATTAGCATTATACGAAAGGCCGAGTACGTAAGCAAGATGGAGAAACAGGAAATGGTGGAAATTAGCAGCCGACAAGCACGTCACCGATTTATCGGTAAGAGCGATGGTAGAGTAATTACCAATCTCGCTGCACACCAGATACTCGGCTTTAACGGTGGAACATGACCTTATAGTTCATGAGATGCATGATAATATTTTAGTCATAATTACACTTTGCGCAATAAAAGTAGCAGGTAGAGCGGTTAGACAGGATACTGGCAAGCTATCTGAGGAGATAAAAGGACGCCAAATTGTTAGTTATATGGGGTTTTATGGCGCATAAGCAACTGTGGTTATCATGCGCCAAACACAAGGTTAGATGATGTTATGTCAAGTGTATAGAGGTTACATTATACTAGATTTAAAACCCTGGCTTTCTTTAGAAACTTCCAAACAAGTGAAAACTCGACAAGTGTTTGCTCGCCTAAAAGCAATGCGGGATGAAATGGAATGTGTTCATTGTAAAATACCGTAAAATTTTTTTTCGAAGTTCTTCGAGATGGGAACAAGAAATTAAAATGTGATTTACTGTGAGCTCCTCACCACACATTTCACACACAGGTTTGTCTTTTTTTGTTAATAAGAAGTTATGGGTGATGTGTGTGTGACCTATGCGTAAACGACATAAAATTACTTCCATAAAACGCTCTTTATGGCGGCATGATTTCCATTCTTTTAAAGTGGGCTTTATGGTATGCAGCTTGTTGTGTCCTTCATTATCCCAAGAAGCTTGCCACTTGGCTCTTAGTCTGCTATGCACTAACTTCATGTAATCCCTAGGAGGCAAATTCGCATGTTTTATTTCCATGGTTCTGGTTTGTGCAGCACACATGGCGGCTCTCTCATTGTACCTAATGCCAACGTGACTGGGAACCCAGCAGGATTTTATAACATGTTTTTATGTTGTGACCTTTACTATATTGTGTGATGGTTACTATCAGTGGCTCTGTGGCATTTTTGGAGTTTAATGCTGCAAGGACGCTCAGTGAATCTGTATAAATGATACTGTTTTTGATGTTTTCATTTGCTATTTTCTGTACCGCAACACAAATGGCATAACACTCAGCGGTGAAAACTGTAGCACATGAGGGCAGTCGTACTGCATTTTTATTTTTTCCTTGTATTACTGCGCTTCCTACATGAACATGAGTTTTTGACCCATCAGTATAAAATGGAGTGTACTTTCTGTATTTTTCTTGTAGTGCTAGATATTCTTGCATTATATGGTCGTGTGGCGTACTGGTTTTCTTGAGGTGTGTTAGTGTGACGTCACACACTGTGGGGAGAGTCTACCACGGTGGTAGCGCTTCGTGTCTTCGGGCAATATTTTTAATTTCATTTAGTATGTTCAGAACTTGGCATTTTTCTTCGAAGCGCAAGAGCAACGGCTTAATCGCATGGGGCTTGTTGTTGAAGAGCATTCGGGATGGGCATTTCGTGACAATTGGGTAACAGAGATGTTTGGGCTGAGGAAGGATTTTGAGGATGTATGTACAAGTTAGTGCAGTTCTTCGATCTTCTGAGGAAGGTTCATTAGTTTCCACATACAGACTTGCTATTCGGGAAGTTCTGTAAGCACCGGAAGACAACCTTAAACCAAGATTGTGGACAGAATCCAGTCGTTCTATGTAGGACGGTCTTGCTGAGCCATATATTATGCACCCATAGTCTAACTTAGAGCGAACCAGAGAACCATATATATGTAACAGGCATGCCCTATCAGACCCCCAGAGTTTTCTTGACAGTACTTTCAGCCCATTGAGGGCCTGGGAAGCTTTTTTCTTTAAGCTATTTATATGTGGTAAGAAAGTGAGTTTTTTATCGAAAGATATCCTTAGAAATTCATGCTCTTGTTTGACAGGTAATGGGGTTTGGTTTAAATATAGTGTGGGGTCGGCCTGTAGGCCTCGTCTCAAAGAGAACAGAACCGCTACTGTTTTCTGAGGGGAAAATCTAAACCCGTTTCTATCTGCCCAGGTAGCCAGTTTATTTATTGTCACTTGTAACTGTCGCTCACAGGTAGGTATGCTGGAAGACGTGCATGCTATTTGGAGGTCGTCTACGTAAACTGAGTACATTATGGATTTTGGGATTACTTTTCCTATGGAGTTCATTTTGATGATGAATAAGGTCGTGCTGAGGATGCACCCCTGGGGTACACCAGTTTCTTGGATAAAAGTGTTGGAGAAGGTTGCGCCTAAGCGGACTCTGAACGTGCGGCTGGTTAGGAAGTCGCTCAAAGAGCTCAGCATCCTGCCCCGGATACCTAGGTCCGCTAGGTCACGGAGGATACCGAACCTCCACGTGGTATCGTAAGCCTTCTCCAGGTTGAAGAAGACCCCGATACAGTGCTGCTTGTGGATGAACGCTTCCCGGACTGTGTTCTCAAAGCGTACGAGGTGATCGGTTGTGGAATATGTCTTTCTAAACCCGCATTGGTGTATATCTAAAAGTTGCCGGGACTGAAGTATGAAGGTTAATCTGATGTTTAGAATGCTTTCGAATGATTTTGCTATACAGCTAGTGAGTGCTGTTGGCCTGTAACTGGTGGGACTAGTCGGTGGTTGCCCAGGTTTTAGGGAGGGTACTATAATTGCTTCTTTCCATGCTTGGGGGATTTCTACACTCATCCATATTTTATTGAAAAATTTTAGGAGAGCCTCTATGGCATTCTCAGAGAGGTGGGCAAGCATGGTGTAAAGTATGTTGTCTGGGCCTGGTGCTGTCTTTTTACCAGATGTTAGTACTGTGTTTAGTTCCTGCATTGTAATGAGCTGATTGTAGTCTTCATGTATGCATATTGTGAAGGGAAGTTTTTGTTTTTCTACTATTGCTTTGTGCTTTTGGAATGTGTGTGTGTAGTTGGATGAGCTTGAAACTGTGGAAAAATGCTCACCCAATATGTTGGCCTGCTCTTCTAATGTTGTTTGAGTACCGGGTGTAGTTAGCATTGGAAATGTGAAAGGAGTAAAATTTCCTGTGAATTTCCGCACCTGCTCCCACATTTTTTTTATGTGATTTGGCTGTTTATTGAAGAAACATAATTCTGCCATGATGTTTTTTCGGCATTTCGACGTACATATCGAGCCCTAGCTCTTGCTTTTTTAAAGTTAATGAGGTTTTCCTGCGTAGGGTATCTGTGAAATGTACCCCAAGCTTTGTTTTGCAGTTTTTTTGCCTCTTTGCAATCTTGAGTCCACCACACTTTGTTTCTGTAGTACTATTCCTGATGACTGAGGTATAGCTAGGTGTGCGGCAGCGAGAATACAAGTTGAGAACTGTTCATTTACTTCATTGACATTAAGATTCTCTAAAACAATTTTTTCTAAAGTGGCTTGTGTTCTAAAAAGTTGCCAGTCTGATAAATGAAGCTTCCAGCGCCGTGGTTTTGTCGGGATGACTGATTGTGTGGATGACAGGCTGATTTCCACAGGCAGATGATCGCTTCCATAGGGGTTGTCTAAAACATCCCATTTAAAATCGCTAAAAACAGATGGAGAGCTAAAAGAGAAATCTAAAACACTCATTTTTCCAAAGCTAGAAGAGCAATAAGTAGGTTTACCGCTGTTCAGCAAGCAAATATCATTAGATAATATAAAATCCTCAATGACATGACCCCTGCTATCTGTTTTCTCGCTGCCCCAAAAACAAGAGTGAGCATTAAAATCTCCAACTACCACGTATGGCTCTGGTAACTGCTCTAGAAGGTTTTCTAATTCATGGCATGTTACTTCGAGGTGTGGTTGAAGATATATGCAACATAATGTAATAGTTTTGTAAGCAACCACAGTGGCTGCTATGGCTTCAAACCTAGTTTTCAGAGTGGGCTCTCGAGCCGGAACTCCGGGTTGCACAATGATGGCTACGCCTCCTGAAAGTGCTCGCGCCCTCTCGGTCACGACGGAAGATACTATATCTCTCCTTAGCAAATCTGTGTGACGAGGACCTAAATTGGTCTCTTGTAGACATAAGGCGATAGGAGCGTGTGCTCCTAGTATGCCTTTATGTCACTGTAGTTGTTTAGAAGTCCTCTACAGTTCTATTGTATTATGAAAGCCATCTTAATTTTGTGTTTGTACCGTGTGAAAAACTAGATTATGTTGTTTATGGCCCGGTGACTCGGGGCCTGTCTTTTTTTGATCGATCCAGAGAGCTCCGCCGACCGTCCGACGTGGACGGCGCGGGGCTGCCGGGGGTCGTGTCCATCGCCTCTGCAGAGGCAGTGGACGACCGTGCAAGAGGCACATTGATTTCTTAGTTTGACTTCGACCTGTGGGAAGAGGTCTTTGGGCCCGCCGACCCGGGGCTCTGCGTCCCCTCCTTTGGGGTAGCGGAGTAGCGTGAGCTACTCCACCAGACGGCGCGGGTGGCCCCGCCCCAGGCTCACTACGTGTGACCTGGACGGGTGCCGAAGCCTGGTGTGGTGCGCCGCTCCCACGCACCACATCGGCGAAGTTTGTTTTTGCAGTGAAGGAGAATTTGTTTTTCTGAGAGTATTGCCTTCTTGCTTCTTTGAAAGAAATGTTTTGCATAGTCTTGAGAGTAATTATTTCCTTTTCTTTTTTCCAGGATCGCCAAGCCCTGGAGTAGGCAACATGGTCTCCTTCACAGTTTGCACACCGTGGGTTAGCAACACATTCTTCGGATTGGTGGTCCTTCGATGAGCATTTTGCGCACGTTTTGAGGCCGCGACAACTCTGTGAGCCGTGGCCAAATCTCTGGCAGTTGAAACATCTGCGTGGGTTGGGAATATACGGTCTTACATTTATTTTCAGGTAGCCCATGCACTTCAATGGATTCGGGTAAAGTGCTCATGTTGAATGTCAAGATCAGGTGTTTGGTGTCCACTTCTTTGCCATCCTTCCGGATCTTGATCCGGTGGACATCTATCACTTCTTGGTCAGTAAGTCCTTCGAGCATTTACTTTTCAGAAAGGGGGACAAAATCTATTTCAGAGATGACGCCTCGTACAGTATTCAGAGACCGATGTGGGGTCACAGACAGGGATGTCCCCAATGGATACAATTGTTGCAACTTTTGAGTGTTGTATGCTGTCGCGCAGTTCAAGAAGTAAGTCACCACTGGCCATTTTTGACACCTTGTAGCCAGGACCTAAGGCATCCGTCAAGCGTTTTGAGACCTGGAATGGGGATATTATCCTTGCTTGCGTTTCTTCTGCTTTGCTATGAATGACATGAAATTTTGGAAAGGATACTTTTCTTTTTTGGAAAAAGTCATCTGCTTCGGTCCACCCTCTCTTGAGAGAGCGATCAGGTTTTGAAAGGGGGGGGGGCCATAAAAAATTGAGGTTTTTCGGTCATGGTGCCAGCCACCCACCATGCATGGAGCCCAACAGGGGGACGGGACAGGAACTTGAGAGCAAGTCCTGCCCACGCCAGCTGTACATCTCAACTATAACCAAATATGACACAACTCAGGGTAGTTGGCCACACAAGGTTAACCCTAGCCGCCTATGAAAAGTGAAAAAAAAAACCAAGAAGAGAGGAGGAGACAGGAGAGTTGTAAGAAAGAGATAGGAAAGTTAAAGATAGAGGGGAGGATAGGAAAAGGCGACTGCCGATTTCCCCCGGTCGGGTCAGGCCGGAGGTTCCGTCTACAGAAAGCTGGGGCCAAAGTGGTGTGTTGCCTCCGCCGAGGGGCCTTAAGGGTCCAAACTCTCGGCATCGGCTCAACCACCAGGATCCCCTTTTCCCCGGACACGGCGATGCCACGCATGGCTAAGCGGGGGTGCTCGGGTCCGTGGTGACGCACTGTTCACCATCATGCCCCTGCGGGGATACCCCTGCGGATGCTCAGGTACCCGTGGTGTCGCAACTCACCATCGTCTGCATGAATCAGACGCCCCTGCGGGGGACGCCAAATTGTTACAGCCATCAGCCTCACAGAGAGAAGAGATAGAAGAAGTTTTAAAGGTTATCAGTGAGCATGTTGAACGACGTAAGGAAATATAATATATAGCGGATCGAGCAGACACTGGAGAGAGGTAGCCTAAAAGATGCCAAGAGAAAGTTAGTAGTTATGAAAATAAAAAAAAAATAATTGTCCTAAGAGATACATGGCAGTGTAAATATCATGCTGGATAAGATATTTAAAGTAGCTGCAGAATTCTGCAAGAGATACTGCCGCATCTGAAAGAATGATGACGCTAATGATGAGGCCTGTTGTGCGGTTGAATTGCACGTCCCGCGGTAACGAAACACGAAGAAAAGAACGCCTTAAAAGTAATTTAATGCATGGAAAGCGGATGGTCAGTATCAGATAACAGCAGATTTATTAAAAAAAGCAGTGAAAAGATGTTAGAAAAATTAGCCATCCTATACACCTGATGAACCCGAGCGTATCGGAGTTTCGAAGAACGTTAATGTCATCTTAATATATAAGAAAGGGGGTTTGAAGGACATGAAAAGTTACAGACCGATCAGCTTACTGCCCGCTGCTTATAAGGTATATGCTAAGGTAATCACTAACAAAGTCAGGATAATCTTAGACTCAAGTGAATGAAAGAACCAGGCTGCCTTTCCGAAAGAACAAATTGGCTGCCCGAGACCACTTTCTTCCTCGAAATCAAGAGGAAGAAATAGAGAGGAAGAAATAGGCTTGAGCACGGCGTGTAGTGCCAAGGGCGGCATAGGAAGGTCGGCAGAAAGTTAGGTGGGCAGATGAGGTTGAGAAGTTTGCGAGTACAGAATGGCCGTAGCTGGTAGAGGACAGGATAAATTGGAGAGATATAGACGAGGCCTTGGCCTGGCCGTGTGCATAGTCTGGCTGGTAATTTTGATGATGATTTAACTATAGACTATATTCGCACTAGCCATTAGGGAATAGAGAAATGCCCATAATATAGCCTACTTTATACGTACCGCTCATATAACAGGAGAAACCGTTTGACTCAACGGAACTTCAGCAGTCATATACGCAATGTATAAGATAGGTGCACGGGAGCGCCACATGCAAAAATACTCGAATATGACCATAACGTCTGCACAACCACTATAATCTTCCCAAATGAAGTGATAAATTACAAATAAAGAAGGGTGTTAGGCACGAAGGCCTGATCTCTACGGTGCTCTTCCCCGCTTGCTTACAGCAGCTATTAACAGACGTGAATTGGGAACATTTATGGGAGAGTTAAATGACAATACTATAGTAATCTGCAATTTGCTGCTAACAGGGGTCGCATTCTGAAGCATTATCGAGTACTTAGACATCGGTAGTAGGTCTAAGAATTATTATCAGGAAATATAAAGTAATGTAACTCTAGGAAAGACGCAGCTCTTTATGGAGGCAGCGACACTTTTGAAATGGTCAGGTAATACATCTTCTTAGGGCCCGTAATAACCAAAGAACGGGACTACAAAAGTGAAATAACTATGAGAATTAGAATTGGATGGAGTTGGAGTGCATTTGGGAGGACCTGACAGACATAGAACAGCGGTTTACCAATGTCCGTCAAAGGAATCTATATACAGTCTATTTCTTACCCCTACCATAGTCCTTCAATGCTTTTATGGTCATGAAACTTCTCCGTAACTCTATGGGAGAGCTTCATATGTTGACCGCGCCTTCCACGAGGCGGCGCTAAGTGTCGTGTGGGGGCAACGACGCGAGGAAGCGAGCGGCTCTACGGCCGCGAGTCTACGGGCGGAATGGGACGCCGGCGGTGCGGCTGCAGCTATTTTCTCTTTTATGCGAAGCATATTAACGTAGGTTTCGGGCCTTCGCGCGACGCCCGGCGGTGGCCACCATTGACCCTGAAGTGGGGTCACGTGACATGACGTCACGTGATGACGTCACACCGGCTGCAGATGGGGCCTCATATCGCGCCGTCGGTCGCCTCCCGGCGGTGGCCACCATTGACCTTGAAGTGAGATCACATGATGTGACGTCACGTGATGACGTCACACCGGTTGCAGATGGGGCCTCATATCGCGCCGTCGGACGTCGCCCTGCGGAGGCCTCCACGCTTCGGTTCGCGCCGTCGCGCGCGACGCGGCGGCGGCGCCGCCATCGCTGCATCACGTGATAGGTGACGTCACGCCAGGGATGAAGCGGCGCGAGCCCGCCGTCGCGCTTGCGCCGGGCGTGTATGCGGTCAAGATGCCTTCAAACGCTAAGGACGTTAATAATAGGAATGCAAAACGAAGGCTGCAGCGTGCTACGGAAACCGATGAAGAACGCGAAGAATAAGTGACGTGCAACCATGAGTCATGCATTTAGGGACCATAAGAGTGTGTTTGTCGCGCTGCAAAGAATAAAGTACGACGATTAACCTAAAACCACGTCTCCGTTACTTAGCCCCATCCACACTGAGGCAGCTGCTTAACATGCTTCGCATCCACTGGGCTTAACCTTGATAAGCCTCCAATTTTTCACTTTGCATTCATTTGCGAAATAAGTACAGTGGACGTGACGTGCGAGCCTGCGATGCCGAATACTTTCTGCGTGACTGGCTGCCGCTCCGGCTACGGACGTGGGACGCCGGGCAGCGTAAAATATGGAAGCTAGCGATACCCAGGAAAGCGGTGGATTTAGCTTAGACTCCAAGCGTATCCGTGTCTGCGTGAGGCATTTTGCCCCGCGGATTTAATTCGGCCTCACGAGTTCGTGATCAACGCAGAAGCAGTGTCGCCGCAACGCGAGAAGCTGACACTCAGGCACGGCGCCGTCCCACGGATATTCGAAGGCCAACCAGCGTACTTGAGCACGAATCTGTGACGATGTTGCATTTCAGAAAGCTGTACTCTTCAATCTGCTGATGGCTTTTCGTGCGAAAGCACTATTTCACGGGGTCATACCCAACCAAGAATCTTGTGGCGTCCCTGAATTTAAGGGTGCAGAAATAAAATATATATTGCCGCGACTGAAAATTTTGAACCCTCGGCGGCGCGAACGGATCAGCTTCGCTGGTCACTGCACGAGAGCACTGTCCTATCGCAGCAGCCGATCACGCCTCGTGTTGTTGTTGTTGCCTCAATAACGATGGCACATACCCACGGTGGGAGATTGGCCAGGGTTTTGGGCAGACCCAAACAGGAAAAAACTAAACTGCAACACACTCTCGCGCGCTGCGCGCATAATACACCGTCGTCTTCATCAACGTCCTCCTTCGGAGCGAACACATAAGACCAGCTTAACCTTGATCAGAGCTTAACTTCAGTCTAATATCTTCGCCAGACGTCCCAACGACCCAGCAAAGCAAAACCATGAGCCAAACAGGATAAACACATGCGTTCGCACGTCTGCTCGGTTTAACCGCGTTATACCCCTAGCGCGTTTTATTTTTGTGCATTTTCTCCTTTATTTCTACATTTGCTCATTTTTGGTTTAGTGCGTGGCCGCTCACAGCTTGTCTCTTATTTTGGTAGCGCGAAGTCAGCACATGAGCAATGAACAACAAAAATTCACAATTTCTTTGCACTCGTCAGCGCCTCCGTAGTCACCGCGTGACAAAGTGTAAATAAATGGTTTATGTAGCAAGAGTCTTCAGCAGCTGGCTTTGCCACCTCCGAAAGTGTCAGCAAAAAAATAATAAAAAATTGAGATAACGCCATAAACTACCGGTGCATTCGTCATGTGATCGCTTTTGTAGCGCACACTCCAGTTTTAAAAATCCCACCATAACGTCTTGTTCTCAGCATTATTGAGATTGCAGTATTTCTCACAAGGTAAACGCCAGCCTTAAGCAGCCTTGTGCACTTAGATGAAAGCGAGGACTCGGCCGAGACAGGCGCAACTCAGACACAAGTAGATATGTTACGGATCGCTACGCTAGATCTTCCAGAATGACGTTGTAGGCAAGTTGCGGTAAAAATGAATGCGAAGGCTGGACCAATGTACAAAAATCGCTTTTTTTGTAAAAAGCAACGAGAGAAAGTAAGCGCGCTAATCGTTTGCCAGAAAACAGCCGCTAACAAGGTTTACTAGCGGCCATTGTCGATCGCACAGGCTTTTTAGTGTCTCGATGTTGCAGCCAAGATTTCAGGTGATAACCAGTACAGTAGCGTCCATCCTAAGGTCAAATACCGATCTCCAGAAAGCACAACTATGTGACGTTCCGAGCGTGCGCTACGAGGGCCCATATCTTCGGCGGAATCTTCTCTGTGCTCAACCCCGGAGGCACCCCGGCAAAGGACGCCGCTCGTTCCGTCCTACTCCCTTGTCTCCCCTTAAACGGTCCGCGTTCGACGGCGCCGCGTTGACGGAGCCCCCAGAGGCAGCAAAACCACTGAAAGCGTACAATGGTACAAAGACGCCGGCGGGAGGGAAACGCCCCCCCCCCCCCCCTCTCCCAGCGCCACGTGCTCCTCCGCCGCATAGGGAAAGCCAGCCCAATTAGGCCGCCTGGCCGTACAAGGACGCAGGAGAGGCTGACAACCCGACAAGAGAAGAAAGCTGCCGACGGGAGAAGAACGACATCCCAACGCGGGAGGTCGGGGGTGCCGCGGGCGCTACCGTGGAAAGGAGGATGGGGGAAACAATTCAGCCTAGATCGGGCGTGGGCGGCGGAGCAGAGATAGCTGGGCAGTGCGGACGAAAAGCACCCTCAGGACGACATCGTTCACAAAAAGGGTCCTTCAGCGCCGAAGCCGGACGGCGCGCAGCTCCTGCCAGCAACCGACGGATCGCAACTCCGGAGCCCCTCCATCGCCCCCATGACGGCGTAGCCACGTAAGCTCGGACACCCCAGCCTCTGATGTACAATGTATATTTATTGAATGCATCATTTTGTTTAAACTGAGCCATACGGTGTCTTCTTGCCTCTCCGTCCCGTGTGGACCTGCGGATTATGTGGGGTCGACACAACTACCAAGCGAATATGAGCCTGTTGGCCGGAAAATAGCCGCTGCGAGCAGGGCTCGCGCAGCGACTCGTGCCCCCTCGCCGACAGCAGCGGCACTAGCGGCGCGCGCTGTCCCTATATGAAACTTTGGCCGGAGTTTCGTGACCAGAAAAAAACATTGAAGGACTATGCCCCTACTAACCTAGATGGAAGAAACGTGGCGGCTAACGAAAAGTCTTAAATTCTTAAAAAAAATACAAGAAAACTGCTATTCATTCACCGAGAGTGCCTCCAAAATGCACTTCATCTCATCCTTATCCTCCTGGTTATTTCTCACTAGTAGTTCGAATGTGGCCTAAATACCGGTCATAAGTATATGTATTTTCTTATCCTTTCCAATTCTTCGCTGTCTATCGTAAACAGTTGTTTCATTCCGCATCTAGCGATTATTTCTTTACTTTTCTAACATTAAATAAGTTTCGAAATATTAACTTTTCGACCCACCATTCTGCTTGGCCTGTGTAGGTCCTCGATGATGCTTTGCAATTCGACCCCTGTGTTACATGTTATCAGGAAATCGGAGGCTCCTTTGGTGTTCTCTATTGCGCTGTTGCTTTAACTTGGAAATATTAAAAAAAAAGTTCATAGATATTTCATGAAAGTTTTATGAAAACGTTCATGAATACTAAAAAAAATGTTCGGGAAAATGTTATTTTCGGCGCCTAAGAAGTTGAGTCATCTGTGTATGAAACATTTCAAAAAATCTAGAAAGGGTGTTGGTTGTACGAAAAAACATAGGAAAAAGTTTGTCAATTGTATTGAAAATGTCATTTATCAGATTCCTCTTTCCTGTGGCAAGCAGTATGTAGGGCAAACCGGCAGATGCCTGAATGATAGGCTTCGAGAGCATGGGCGTGACGTAGATGATATGCGTGGAAAAGGGTTGTTAGCCCACTGCCGTGGGTGTCACTGCATACCGCTTCTTGAACAATGCATGGTTTTAAAAGTGCACAATAACCGGTTGACAAGAGAAATCATAGAAGCGTAATGGATATCACTTTTGAAAGATGATTGTGTCAGTACCCCCTCTGTCTCATTGCTGGCAAAAGAGCTCGCATATCTGGCTGATACGCTTTGCCAGCGCGTGGTTTGACGGCGTGTTGGTCTTGATGCCGATATAAAAACCACCTTTCATTTCTGGAATAAACCAGTGTTGGAAGTTAGCGCCGTGTGTTTCATTTATTTCATTTATTTCGTCCTTAAAGGCCCGAGGGCATTACATGCCCTCGTCTGTCTGTCTTTCTGCGTCCTTGTCTCTTTGCGCTACGTTTTTACCTTTCAAATAGGAACCAACAAGCCCAAGCATATACCCTTCTATGTTATTTCACCTCATGTGATTCTTCGCATTATATCTGTCCTATTATTTACTGGTGCAACCTCGGAATCAAACCTCCGTATTAAGCTGATTAAGAAATAAACATTTTTGTTTAGCCCTTTCACTAGAACAACACACTTTAATGCGCTGGATTCGTCCCTGTTTGATAAAAATGCCTTGTTCTGTATTTGTAATAAGGACTGTTGACATTACAGAACTCGGCAGCCAGGCGAAATGCGTTGAGTCCAGTACAGAGCTTAGTAGAAAATCTAAAGGCAGAGAGACGCGGAGGCAAGACTCCGACCATCCCAGCGGATCAAATTCCATTTTGTGGAGGCTCCCTCGAGTCACCTGATTGCGTCCGCGCATCTCGCAGAGCACGGCTTTTGGAATTGGAAACACAGCACGCCAGAAGCATGATGTCGGCTTCGCGTCAAAGAGGATACGCAACGTATGAGAACATGAGTGCTCGCAAAGGGAGCAATCTGAACAACGTGGAGGTCGTGTTCTGCAGTGAAGTGAGCTTGTGGGGCAACTATAAACGGCGCTGCTGCGCTCAACTTCAAAAATTTTTTTTTTCCACTAAGAGAAAAAAGACCTCGAGAAATTGCTGAGTGGAATTACAATAAAACGGAATTTTGAAGAATAGTATTTTGTATTTTTGCATTCAGCAGTTTAGTATGAGATTTCAGTCTGAATATGCAGCACATTGCACTTTTTGCAACTTTGTCATTTTTTTCTGCACGTTATTCAGTTTAATTTCGACGTAAAATTTTTTCCATTTAGCACATGTTATGGCAAGCCAGATAAAAATTTTGTATTGGTCAAGAACGTCACGCTGGACTTTAAAAAAATTCTAAAATGGATTGTTTCGACCTAAAAAAAAACGATCTACCGAAACATAAAAACCTTTCGCAGGCAGTGTCTTGACAAATGATTAAGAAATGGAGCTCATACACATGGTCCAGAAAAAATTTCGAGGGCAAAAATGCAAACACAATTTAAAATTAATTTTTTTTACCGCAGCTTAGTTTTGCTCTAGTCTGGAAAATTCAAATGGCTGCCACGTGACGGGAACTTTTGTTTACGGCTAGATATTAAAAGAAATTGCCTTTGATTGTTCAATAAAAAGCCACAAACTTTTTGAACGAAATAGAACTGGGTCGAGAGCAAACATTGGTGCGTTTGGCATGGAATATTTGCTTCCAACATATTTGCTTCGAATCTTTCGCGTTTTTCCATCAGCTGAAGCTATAAAGCAGGCCATACTCAGAGATTTCATGAAACCATATAAAAAATGGTCTAAAACACCTTTTTGAAGTGAAGTCTTTATAAGAATTGTAGCAAAAATTTGCTATCGTCTACGTCTAAAGAGCATACGCCATTTCGTGCATAGTTTTGTGTTGAAGAAGGAGGCATCTACTTGCAGTGACTAAGACATATGAGAGGAGTCTATGTTAAATTGCATTGCAAGTGCTCACCTAGAGCAGTGTAGAACACCGAGTACCTGCTGTCAGTTTTTAGTGGGGATTCCGGCCATCTGAAAAAAAAAAAAAAACAGGTACAGGGGAACTGGCCTTTGTGCAGTTGAATCGCTTGAACAAGTCAGCAGAGATTTTCAGCATCATTCAAGTTTATTTATTTTTATTTATTTCGTGTACCCTCAGGGCCAGAGGCATTATAGAGGGGAGTGGTTACAAAAATTTCAGAAAAAAAATGTACAGTGCAGCAAACTAATTAGTAATACAAAAATGATTGCTCCTAGTTATACATTATTAGCTGTTGGGTTCTTGGTGTGCTGGTTAATAGTATATAATACACAAAATACAGCGCAGCAATACAGTGAAAAACAAACAAACAAAACGCTCGTACAAAAAACAACAAGAATATAGAATTAAAAAAAAAAGATGATGCTCCTACTTATACAAAGTTTTCTAATGCTGTTTTGAAGCGTTGGTTGTCAGTAATGGTAGCGGTAGATGCAGAAAGGTGATTCCACTCAGCAGCTGTGCGCGGAAGAAATGACTGAAACATGGCATTGGTTTTGCAAAATGGAAATCCGACTTTGTTATTGTGATCTAGCCTTGATGAAATGTATTGGGGAGGGGAGATCAGTTCGTGGCGAAGTGAAGAATGATAAAATATCTTGTGAAAAAGTGAGAGTCTAAGGGCTTTATGGCGAGATGCTAAAGATGGCAGGCTGAGATTTAATTTCATTGCAGAGATGCTGGCAGTTCGGTTATAATTACATACAATAAAACAAGCAGAATTATTCTGGACCATTTCTAATGAGTGAATTAGGTTTTGTTGAAAGGGTTCCCACACTGCTGCAGCATACTCTAGCTTTGAGCGGACCAGTGTCTTATATAGAAGTAGTTTTAGGGAAGAAGGTGCCTTAGAGAAATTACTTACACGCCACGGCACTTACCCGCTGGCACCCTGTGATACAGCCTTGACGTAGTGGGGTGCCCAGAAAGTTATGCACCTCAATTTTCTTCACCATTCCAGGATGAAGATCTTAAATCCAAAATTGCACACGGACAAAAAGACGCCTCCGTGCATGAGTTCACTTTCGATGCGGTCGCGCAAGTGACAACCACATAAGGGTCCGTTTTTAGTGAATTTGTACTAAGCATAGGTATTTTTTGATCTTCGCCTGTTTAACCACTGTTTTAGAATGTAGCTTTCACATTTTAAACATTGCTTCAATTGCCTTGTTCACAATTGTGCTGGCAAGAAGCAAAAATTTCAATCCTACAGAGTTCATGCGCGAGTTATGAATTTAATTATCGGAGAAAGTAATAGTTAGAGAGGGAGGTCAAAGCTTGAGAAAGAATAAAATTTGAGGCTCTCATAAGCTCCCTATTAAGGGTGTAACGTGATAGCGTTAATGAGCTGTTGCAAATATAAGCGGAATTGGTCATTCTCAACTTTACATTCACAGGAACCTAGGGGTCCTCAAGCCACTCGTTGCGCAAAAGTGCAGCAGTTAAGGGATGCGCCGCTGCTAAGCGATTGCAGGTGCTGCCCCCTGTGGTGCTTGTAAGACGCAGATTGCTCTTTTCGAGCAACCTCTGGCCACCGATCATTAACTGCTAGCTGCCATGGTAGCCAGTTTGTTCAGCATCTGGTAGGCAGGTTGTGATGATGCAACAAAGTCACATGAGCTCGGTGGGCCACCTACGTTGCTTCTTTTGAGGGGGGGGGGGGGGGGGAAGGGGCAGCCACCGAGGCTATCCTACGCCGCCGACGACAGAGATGACGCCGGATTTTCTGCTCAACGGGAGCCCTAACGCTCTCGCGTTAATAAATTCTGCAAGCGTCTATAAGGATACTGATAAGGAAACGAGGTCACTCTAGCACAAAGTACAGCGTCTTCGTCGTAGTCGACAGCACCGCGACAAGCCTTCGTCGTGCCAGGACTGCATATCGTAACGCCCCCCCCCCCCCCCCCCCTCCATGCGGGAGGACGACAGTCCGTGTGCATCCTAAGCTCGGGTGCTCAAATGGCAGGTCCTAAAACGGGCGACGTGCACAACCTCAGCACACGATGCTGCGGGGGGAGACCTGGAGGCTGTGGGGACCTCGGTCCTTGTCTTCCCCTATGGTGGGTTTCCCCGCGATGCAATCTCTCAACCTTAGTTACCTTAACTAACAGGAGAGGTTGCCGGCGTCGCAGCGACAGGAGCGCCACGGATGGCGTGATTGCTGCGCGCGTGGTAGAGACTTGTTTTCGGCTCGGGAATTCAGTGCGCGCTGACATTCGCCACGAGGCTGCGCTCCTCTCCAGCGGGCGAAGCCTCGTGGGGAGAAACGTTTTTCCGCATCACGCCCTGTCGGGCCTCGGAGTATCCCATGCGCTAGCGTGGGCGAAAATTCGCATTCCTCAGCGTATTTTGTTGCTATTCCGCGTTATTGCTGCTGTAGCAATAAATGCCTTGCTTTTGTCAACCAGAGTGTCGTTCCTTTGTTCCCTCAGAGCAAGGCCTGCCGTGGTCGGCGTGCGCTCGGTAGCGTACGCGATCACGGGGTGGGGTCCGCGCGGTATCGAAGTATGTAAGCCGCGGGTCAGCGGCGAGAACGTATATAATCCCCCATTTGAAATCCCCAAAGGGACAAGAAACATGATTTCATAGGCCGCAGTGCTCAATTGCCTCAAATCGTGTTAAAGACCTTCGTAATGAGGCAGTACTTCCTTACGTACGCACACACTGCGAGGCGAGAGTTAGAGGAAGTCGAGGGAGCTCAAAAGGCAGTTGGCTCACGGTAGTGATGGTCGTAATGTTGTTTATAAGTTGCCACAGAAGCGCCGAGGCTGTCACATTAATTTGGCCGGTGGCGTCAGCACGCAAGATGGCGTCACGAGCGTTACGAGGCAGTAAGTTATCGAAGTGCTGCAGATGGTCACGACCAAAGAGTAGAGTTGAAAAACAAATTTATATCCTATTCACGGTGGCGTTTACAAATACAGAAAGCATTTTCGTCAGTTTAGGGGTAATGCGCTCCGTTAGGCTGTTGGTTTGATGATAGTAGGCCGTAGTGAACTTGTGATGTGTGAAGCTTGAGGGGACAAAGTCTTGAACTACTTTAGGAAGAAAGCAGCGGCTTAGATCCTTAAGCAGGTCGCTAGGCTTCGCCATGACGACATTTGGCGCTGGTGTTGTCGCGGTAGCCGGAGGTGTGTCGGACGGCCCAGGGATAGAACCAAGCTGAAGGCTGCTACGGAGATCCAAGTGGCGGTCATGAGTCAGTACAAAGCGCATCTTCATCATAGACGTCAGCTTGTCTACGCTCACGGCAAAACCGCGGCCACTCTGATATCCCTCCAAATCCGGTAGTTTGCCTCTTGCGGCCATCTAAGCCCAGAAAACTTTTGCATCTCATCCGCACTTTTAACTTCCAGCCGCTCGGTGCTGCATTTGCCTTTCCTGCGTATTAAATTTGGTTATTTTGAACGACAGTTATTTATCTTTCCTTCACATTACGCACCCTGAACAAGCCCATTTCTCGCTCTTGATTTTGACTGCGATGTTATTAACCCATATTTGCTCCCTCATCCATCATGCCCTCTTCTGGTCTCTTCATATTACACCTATCATTTTCCTCTCCATAGCTCCCTGCGTTGTCCTTCATTTAAGTTGAACCTTTGTTTGCCTCCACCTTCCTGCCCTATAGGTGAGTACCGATAGGATACAGCTGTTAGACACTTTTCGTTTAAAAGAAATTGGTCAACTGCCAATCATGATCGGAGATTGTCTGCCATATACGCTACAGCCCATTCTTACTCTACTAGCTATTTTACTCTCGTGATTTGTATCTGCCGTCACTACCGGCCCTAAGTTCACGTATTCGCCTAACAGTTGCCGCTCCTTGTTCGCTGTCATTAGTAAATTAACCTTCCGTTCTGAGACTACTGAACGTTACTTTATTTTTCTGCGTATTGATTTTCAGACCCATTGTTCCTCCCTGTCTGTCAATTCATTCATTACGATTTGTAATTGATTGCCTGAGTGACTTAGCAAGGGAATGTAATCTGAAAATCGGAGATTACTAATCTATGCTCTAACAACTCTTATCACAACGGCTCCCAATCCAGGCATTTGAACAGCTCCTGTAAACAGGTGGTGTTCAGGCGATAAACACATCGTGCCTCCCTGCTCGACACCCTTCCTTTTAAGAAATTTATTGCGGACTTTATGGAACTGTATAGTGCCTGTTCAGCCGTTATTGATATCTTCCAGCATTTTCACGTAAGACTCTTTTGCACCGAGATTCCGTAATGCTTTCCTGACTGATGAGGTTTCGATGAGTGAGATGCTTTTCGATTGTATGAAATCGATATATTGGGATTCGTTATATTCAACTGATTTTTATATCGCCTGATTCATAGCGTGAACATGATCTGTTTTTCCTTTAAGAGAGCCTGCGTGATCATCTGGTTGATTGAAGTGTAATGTTGTCTCGGCTCTATTGCGATTACCCTAGTTAATAGCTTGTAGGCGCAGGACAGGTAGCTGATCGGTCTGTAATTTACAAATCCTTGATGCCCTTTTCATTATGGATTGAGATGACGTTAGGGTACGACCAAGGTTCCGGTATGCTCAAGATCAAAGGGAATGCGTACACAGGCCGGCTAGATTTAAGGCGAAAGCCTTTAATGCCTCATACTGTCGTGACCAAGACGTGTTAGCAAATGTGTCCGCGTTTCGGATGCATGCCTTATATGGGCATATGTCAACCAATAGCCAGTCGATATTTCGATGTGGTTGCAGTTTCTGTCTTTCCTGACTCTTAAGAGTTGTGATTTGTTAGGGGCGCATGTGAAACCGCATTCCTCTGCGTGCAAGTGTAGTCTGCGCCGCAAAAATGCCCTCACTGCGAAGCACTCGCTTCCGACACCAATGTCCACCATCTGCTGTGGACATGCCCAGCAGCTTCACTGGTGCACGCTCGAGTTCTTCAAGAGGCAGGCCTGTCTGCAAACAATGACTGTACTTTGCACGTGTGGATAACTAAAAACATTTACGATAACTAAAAACTTTTTACACGCAACCGGGCTTCATGCGTTTTTGTAACATATTCTACCGTTAGTCACAAACACCACGTTTTGTGCCGCGCGGCACACTCAGCGTCACAAATAAATAAATAGTCTGTTTATAGCATCCTCAGGCGGCACAGTATTTATGCTTCATTGCCACTTTTCGTCCATATTGTGAGTCGTCAGCGTAGAAGGCACGGTTGGGGCACTCTATGACGTGGAGTTTCTGTGGCAGCCTCAACCTAGCTATGCTAATTAGCATTGGAGATGATACTGTGCCTTGCAGGGGTCCCTCTGTCGTACATTTTATGAGTTCCTCTTTGTTCTTGCCTCTGTTGAGACGCACCTTGCGTTTGGCTAGGAACTTTTGAATCTAAATCTACATCCTTTCGTCGCACATTCTGTAGACTGTTTTGTATGGTCTCGTGGTTAACATTGTCAAATGCCCCTTTGAGATCTGATGCAAGTCGAACTTTGGTTTGGTTGCGTTTCGCCGCCTCTGTTGTTTCTACTTTTAGCTGAAGGAGGATGTCATGGCTTGATAGGTTTTTTCTGAAGCGAAGGACAGTGTTTGGCACTCTGCCTTCTTTTTCCGTGTGCTTGTATAGATTTTTGCACACCACTTTCTCAAAAAGTTTCCTAGAGCACAATTTGAGAGATCAGTCTGAGGTTCGATTTTGGTTTCTTTACCCTGATTTTATATATGAAGTTAGCCACTGCCGTCTTCCAGGCGTTGGGAATATTTCCTTTGGCCCCACAGTTATTAAAGAAATATTTTAGTCTTGCACAAGAGGTGTCATAAAGGTTGCCCACAATGCGCCATGGAGGCTGTTCAGCACCTTGACTCTGACTACGTCCGCGCCCGAACTCGCATTCCTTATGTCCAGCAAAGCTGGTGTTACGTATCCGATCATTATTTCTGCTTCCATTTCCGAATTATACTCTCCTCCCTACCCTGGCTGGGCGTTGTTTCCTGCGTTAGCTCCTCCCTATGAATTTCTTTTCGCTGCACTAGTAGCCATGTAGGGCTCTAGGAAGGTTCGCCCTCTGCTCCCGCTTGGTTTTGTTAGGAGGCTTCATATCGTTAACTTAATATCCGTTTAATTACTCGCATAGGCGATGCCAGTTGGCCTTGGCTAGCCCTGAAGCATAATTTCTGATAATCTGATGAGTTCCGCTATTCATTTTTTTAGCTTCTTGTTAAGTCGCTGCTTCTTCCACCTCTTCACAAGACTACTCGGGTCTCATAGGTGTGACAAGTGCACGTCGATTGCTCAAGTTTCCTTAATTGCGTTTTGCATTTCGTATGTTGCCTGATTTTGGTTAGTAGTTGTTCAGCCCACGTTTAATAGTCTGTTATTTCTTCCGCCGCTCTCTCCTTCCTGCTTTCTCTGATTTTGCTCCTATCTGTTAGCCTGTCTTCCCCTCTTGCTCTCTTGCTTTTGCTGCATATTGCCCCAATTGTGAGAATGTAATGATTGCTGCCTAGAATTTCTCCGCTGCTCTCCAATTCCGCCCACCTAGGATTCTTGATCTTGCCTATTTGGAATCCTTGGGACTTTGAGTATGGTGATGGCTTCCCTATTTAGTAGGTTGTTCATAGCAATGCTCCATATAGTGACTGTTTAACTCTGATAATGTTTGTAATGAATCCATCACTAGCCATAGAGACTAAGGATCCAGATGAGTACGCAGCAATTTCTGTAGAAATTTCTGCGTGAATAAACGTTCTGACTCTGATTCTAATCGTCTTCCGCTTAGGGTTTCGTGGTTGTAGCTCCACATCTGAGTTGCCACGTTGAAGCCTAGTACTATAATAAGTAGCCTTTCCCACCTCTTGTAGTGTTTTTATGAAGACAATTAGGTATCCGCGTTACTTTGTCTTCTACATATATTTAGAATGAAGGTGCTCTGCTGTTTTTGTTTACGAGTATTTTTGAAGAAAAGAGTAACCCATCTCCCCGAGACCATGCTTCGAGGCTGCTCATTTTTTGCTAACGATTATGCATGCCCGGTTCCCCTTGTGGTGTCTTGTGCTCTGAAAATTTGGCTGTCGTGTTTGTCGCTTGCAGCTCTATCATGTCTGGCTACTACGTACGTGTTGCTGTAATATCTCTCTTTTTGTTCGAAGCCTCAGCACATGATTTGGCAGATTGTTAATTTGTCTCTGATTCGATATGTTTCATGGTGTCACACAGCGCAAAAGATGAGGAACCAGAGTAAGAAAGACACAGGAAAGCGCTGACTACCAACTAATGGCTTTATTTGCTAAAACCTTCTTATATGAAGGAAACAAGCAGAAAAATACAGCACAAGACACACAAAACCCAAAACTATAAACTATAAACCTGTTTGAAAATGCGGACGACAAACAAGCGTTCTGAAGAAAATCCATCTCCTTATCACTTAAGGAAACTGATAGTTTGCTGAAGCAATTTTGCTTGTCATTTTCAAAGTGGAAAGCCTCAACCACTTTTTGTGTTGTCTGATCTTTGTGCTTGTACAGCACTCGATCGCGATGAAATAAAGCAGCGCACTTTTTCTTTTTCATCTGTTCACACCCTAGACAATGTTTGACCAGGTATGATCGGGCGTCCCGATTTATCAACTTGTTCCTATGCTCTTGTAGGCTCTTATTTAGGCACCGCCTGGTCTGGCCAATTTAACGGGCCCAGCAGGAGAGGGGAATTGCATACCCCACACCTTTCCTGCAGGCAACGAACTTGGCGCTGTGTGCGGTGCAACATCTTTTACTATTGCCTGCCTCTTTCTTTGAATAGCTGGACATACTTGCTTTAGCTTCATCGGGGCTGAAAGGAGAACATTATTATACCTGCTTGCTACATTCTTTAGACCATGTGAGGGGCGGTGTACGCATGGTAAAACGGCACCTCTTTTCTTATCAGGCTGAACGCCCAGTACCTGCTGAGCGGCCTGGCGCTTTAATGATTGCAGTAGCCGTGAGCATGCCCCCTTTATTACTTCGTCTCGATATCCGGCTTTCTTCACCCTAGACAACTGGGACTGGCAGCTATCTCCGACGGCATGATGACCTGATTTGGTCAATGCACTACAAGGCCGAGCTAACTACGCTGTGTTTTTACCAATTTTGAGTGTCCCAAATGAGAACAAAGAAGAGTCTCTGTCGTCCTCGGGTTATACTTCTAGCGTACATGGTTGGTTTCTAAACGCAACTGGAGGTCCAAAGACTGCAATTCCTCGTCCACTGAAACCTCGAAAGTCAACTGCAAGCCTGACCCGACGTACCGTTTCCGGCGATACCATACCGTACCCGACGTACCGTTCCCGACGTACCGTACCGAAGGTCGACGTACTATTCCGGGCGATTGTATCCGAAAAGAGCCCTTGGCAACATCAAGTGTCAAAATATCTGCGACGGCACCTTTCAACCCCGAGTCCATGCAACCCTCTAAGGATAGCAAACTCTGATGCCCTCGTGACCTTCCTAAAGAATTGCAACCCTGGAAATTGTGTGGACTTCAGTATTGACGTCACAAACTTGTATTACAGCCTCCCGCATGACTGCCTGCTAAAACGCGTGAAAAAGTACTTAACCAAGGATACTGACGAGCTGGCCTTCGTCACACAATGCGGATTGTCGGTGGAAAGTTTTCTTGAACATATACAGTTTTACTTGCATTCCACTTTTATAGGTTGGGAAGACACGCTGTTTACGCAAAAAGCAGGTTTGTGTATCGGCTCCAGCGTCGCCCTTGTGTTGAGTGACATTTTCCTAATGCACGTTGGCAAAGATTTGGAAACAAACCTGCCCGGTCTACACTTGAAGTCCTTCAGATATGTTGACGATTATCTGGTTTTTCTAGAACACGGGGATTTAGAGGCTCGCATGGGTGATATCCTGAATGTGTTCAGGGAGTGCGGGTCAGGCTTGCAGTTCACTTTCGGGACTCCAGTCCGGTTGCGTTTCGAAACCAACCGTGTACGCTGGAATTATAATTCGAGGACGACGAAGACTCTTCTCAGTTCTCATTTAGAACACTTAAAATTGGTAAAAACCCAGCATAGTTAGTTCGTGCCTGCGCAGTGCTTTGACCAAATCATGCCCTCATCTCGTTGTCTAGGATGAAGAATGCCGGATATCGAAACGAAGTAATAATGGGGCCAAGCTCCCGGCTACTGCAATCATTAAAGCGCCATGCCGCTCAGCACGTGCTGGGCGTTTAGCCTGAAAAGAAAAGAGGTGCCGTTTTAACATGCGTACACCGCCCCTCACATGGTCTAAAGAATACAGTAAGCAGGCATGATGTTAGTGTTTTCCTTTCAGCCCCAATCAAGGTAAAGCAAGTATGCCCTGCTGTTCAAAAAAAGAAAGAGGCAGGCAGTAGTAAAGGATGTGGCGTCGCACAGAGCGACAAGTTCGTTGCGTGCAGGACAGGTGTGCTGTATTGTGCTGTTCAGCCTGATAAGAAAAGAGGCGCCTTTTTACCATGCGTACACCGCCCCTCACATGGTCTAAAGAATGTAGCAAGCAGGTATAATAATGTTCTCCTTTCAGCCCCGATGAAGCTAAAGCAAGTATGCCCAGCTATTCAAAGAAAGAAAGAGGCAGGCAATAGTAAAAGGTGTTGCACCGCACACAGCGACAAGTTCGTTGCCTGCAAGAAAGGTGTGGGGTATGCAATTTTCCTCTCCTGCTGGGCCCGTTACATTGGCCAGACCGGACGGTGCCTAAATAAGAGCCTACAAGAGCATAGGAACAAGTTGATAAATCGGAACGCCCGATCATACCTGGTCAAACATTGTCTAGGGTGTGAACAGATGAAAAAGAAAAAGTGCGCTGCTTTATTTCATCGCGATCGAGTGCTGTACAAGCACAAAGATCAGACAACACGAAAAGTGGTTGAGGCTTTCCACTTTGAAAATGACAAGCAAAATTGCTTCAGCAAACTATCAGTTTCCTTAAGTGATAAGGAGATGGATTTGCTTCAGAACGCTTGTTTGTCGTGCGCATTTTCAAACAGGTTTATAGTTTATAGTTTTGGGTTTTGTGTGTCTTGTGGTGTATTTTTCTGCTTGTTTCCTTCATATAAGAAGGTTTTAGCAAATAAAGCCATTATTTTGTAGTCAGCGCTTTCCTGTGTTTTTCTTACTCTGGTTCCTCGTCTTTTGCGCTGTGTGTCACAATGAATCTTTACCAACTAGCCCAGATGAACGTCTGTCTAGGCAACATGTTTTGTCTCCATTCATCGCGAATTTCATTTCTTCCATTGCATATTGCCTTTTTGCTGTCCAGTACTTCTTGCCACCTACTTTGCACTTACTGTCATGGTTTGATTACTTGCATTGCTTACTAATTTGATTTGACTGCATTACCTCTTGTTGCATCAGTTCGTTGCCCCGCGGTTGTAATATTTGTTGCAGCTAGTGCTGCCATTATTACATCCGCTCCGCGCATTTGCTGCATATCTTGTTGCAGTTTCTGGTGTATTTGTTGCGCCATGAGTTGCATGGTCTCTTGCATATGATTTATTTTTCTTGTTTGCTTTGTTTTTTGATCCACTTTTTTCGACTTCCTTTCCCTCCAAAATCTGCTTCTGTTTATTTCGCCTGCATCTCCAGCTTCCTATTCAACTCCTTTAGGATACTGATTGATTGTTTCAGTTCTGCAATTGTCTCGATTAATTCCTTGCTCACATCCATTGGCTCTGTAACTTCCGACAATTTAGCGGGAGATTGGAAACAAGCTTCCGAGCTCACCTTTAGCACCGCCTCCTGCTTATCCTTTGTCTTCGTTCCTTGGAGTGGCGGGAAGTCCTCCTGTTATAATTGTCTCCCGGTCCGGGCTGCTTAGCTGAGGCATGTGGACTTGTATCTGCCTCTGGTGTATTAGGCCCAGGTCTTCGTGCTGTGTTCCTGCTCCATTTGCTTGCATCTTCTTCGCCGCCTCCGACTATCCTCTCATGTATGGGGTTCAGAATTTCATTTTTCACTCGTCTGAATTGGTCGTGTGGTTTTCGTCGCACACTTGGAATTTCACGTCGCACATACATGTATGTCCTTCCTCGGGGTTGAATTTGGACAGATATCTAATCTGTGTCCAGTCTTGCCGCAGCTGAAGCACGCAGGGGTTGTCTTCTTACGTGGGTAGCATGGTATTGTAAGTAGAAAGGAACCTTCCTGGCGGCGAAGGTAATGGTTGCCTTGACTGTTTTTCCAAGCTTACCAGCTAAGAGCCCCACGTGCTCCTGTGCAAGCATACTTCATCTGTCTCCTACGGTTCGTCCCTATTATGTCTCCTCGGCATGTGTCGTCCGGCCCCGTCGCATATGCGCTGACTTTGTAGGTCCGGTGGTGGTGGTGATCTGTTTTATTACGTTCAAAAAGAGGGGACCAGTCTGGGTGCCGAGTTCAATTGCTATAGAACATTGTGGCCAAGTACTACACCAGAGTGGCCAAATCCTGTTTTGGTGACGTGGTGTGTGGTTGCTAACTTGGTGGCTGTGGTCACCGAGATCACGCCGCACCCCAAGCCCGGTTTGGCATGCCATCTAGACACGGATTTTTTTATGGAGTGCAGAATTGCTTGCCACAGGGATTCGAACCACATTTTTTTTGCACACCAGGCGATTGCTCTACCTCTACGCCATAGCTGGATCAGCACAACTTCCACCAAAACATTGCAGTGTACTGAGCTGCAGCTACGACAGCCTGCAGTCGAAGAGGGCACGATACCCAGGTCGCCAGAAAATTAGGTGCTACGTTGTCATTGTCGTCGACTGCACCGCGACAGTACAACGTCCTCGTCTTCGAGAGGGATGCTGCACTTGCTAAGCTTTGCAATCAATAAATTGCATACTAAGCGTGTTGATGGAACTGGAGAAGAATGAACACGCGCAGCGGTGAGCTCAGATGAAGATATATAAAGAGATTAACGACCAATGCCATGGCGAGGTGTCTTTTGCAAGATATATTCATGATTTTCTGAAGAGATAGGCAATTTGTGTGCTTTGTTCTCAGAGTCACTGAACGATGGCCTATTCTGAACGACTGGGAACGCACTACGTTAAACATCTTAATAAAAGTGGAAGGAAAGGTTCCCCTCAAAACTTCTGACCAATAGCACAGACTTCAACAACCCGAATTTGTCGAAAACGAATTTCTGAGGCACACTAAAACGATTTCGAAAAGGTCGCTCAACATCCACTGAACTGATCGAAACGCTGCATAACCTCGCTTCTTTTATACATAAGGGATAAAAGACGATGCAATATTCACGAATTTTTAGAAACCACTTACAAGGCTTCGCAGAGGAGGTCATTCTAAAATTGGACAATATATTTAGAAATGTAGTGTTCGTAGAATGGTTTTCAGTATATCTTACTAATAGAAAACCATACGTATCCTTAAAAAGAAAATTGTTCTGATGCTGTAACTGCAGATCCTGGGATTCCCGTTGATTCGGTATTTGTTCCTCTCCTTTTGCTGCTATTTATATATGGTATTGGTCTTCACATATTTGCTAAAATCAAACTTAATGCTGACGACTGTGTGATTTATTCGGAGTTACTGATCAATGTCTGTTAACTAAGGGTCTTGAGGATATTTCCGCATGGTGTGAATTTTAGCAAATGCCATATTAGTTTCGATAAACCATTTTTATGGCACTCGAAAATAATAGAAATCCTTTGAAATTGGTTGGCGCTGTTAAAGGTATAAATACCTCTGAAGTGAACGCTTGCCGATACTTCGGATAGTGGATCCCCAGTGACCTAACCTCTACAAAACATATTGGCTCTATAATTGCCTTTGCAAACATAAGGCTTTTATTTTAAGGCGCGCGCTAAAACTTCTTCCGCTTCAATTTGTCTTCTTGCCTAGAAATCATTTTTTCTTCCTACTCTACATTAGGCTCCCATTGTCGTAGACTCTTATGCTACAACTAGCATTATTAGGTTATGAAAGGTACAGAGAAAGGGGGTAAAATATATTAATAATACATACAAGCAAGCTTCATTTCACTGCTTATTATCAAGAGATGACTAGCTATTATAAGTCCAAGAAATTGTCTTAGCTCAGTAGAGCAGAATGTTGGGCCAGTTGGTGTAGCGACATATTCAAGAAAACTTTGCGCAGAATAACCCAAGACGTAAGGGAGAAACACGTGCACACACACGAGCGCTCGTGTGTGTGTAGGTGTTTCTCCCTCCGTCTTGTGTTATTCTGTGCAAAGTTTTCTTGGATATGTCTTAGCTCGCTCAAGTTATTTAAGTGAATAAAGGGTGCGCTATTAAACCAATCTTTCTGAAATATTCTCAACCATATATGTAGTTAGCAAAGGCAGCAAAATAATTGCGATAAGCATTCTTATTTTCCGAGAACGGGAAGTGACTGTAAGGACCCTAGCCTCATTGAAACTTTGCATTAATCAATGATTTCCATCCCTCCTTCATTATAGTTGTTTATTTTATAGCTACCTTTTAATTGTGGCTTGTTCTGTTTCAATATGTCACTCTTTACTCGTGCTTTGCCACTGCATTGTGTCTGATGTTTCGCTTTTCACAAATTGCTAAATGCACTAAATGTGATATGGCATTAACTAACAACTCACATATAAAACTAACTCGTGTGCGTTCATCGTACGCAACTGCCACTCGAAGCAGAAGATTGCCGACATGAACACTGAGTTTCAAGTAGCTGAAAGCAGACAAGCAGATGTGGATGCCTTGATGCTTTCTGCGTAAAAAAGTTGCAGGAACTTTATTACCCGAAGCTGCAGATATATTCATGAAAAGCACTCGTTACCAGTTAACTTTCCTAAAATGAGTGATTTTTGTCAGAGGAGGCACTTTCAGAATCTTATCTAATTGTGACTGTCAGCGAGAAGGCAGCTCATATCTCAAGACTTTTCACTCAGTTTTCATTGATGGTATAAGCTACTGCCAAAATGCACTCTCGTGTATGGTTTATGACGATGTGGTAGTTCATTTTACTTGCATGAATATTGTCCCGCAAAATATTAAAAGAATCTTCAACCGATAGGTGTATAATTTACTATTTGTGTTTTTTTCTTAATTTGCATGCATTGCATGTGGTTCATTTATGACAGAAAAAGTTGTAATTAGAGTATTAAAATCTGCTCTCGGCGTGCAAGCCGACTGCCAGAAATGGCACTGCTAAGGTTGATGTTTGTTGCGAGAAATACCTATCAGAAACAAACAATAGCTAAGATTATTGAACCAAAACTGCTGTGTGATAAACATTGTTTTCTAGGGCACGTATTTTCAATTTATGTTTGAAGTCCTACTGGGAATAAATTGGCGATGGGTGGCCATTTCATATTTTTGCAACTGTAATGCTACTGGAATATACTTACATCTTTTTTCTATGGTAGGGCTGGTTACATAGGAGCAACCTCTGGAAGAAGTTGTTATTTCTGTAGTGGAAGATATATTCGGGCAGAGACTCTCTTTCAGTACTTTTTACCTGCACACAAAATAAGCAAAATTATTTGGTATTCCATGCAAGCCATGTAAAACATATTTTGTGCAGTATCTATGTTTAATGAAACTTGAGTTAGTCAAAATCCGCTGGGACAAATTCACCCTAACGCTCTCTTCTCTGAATGTTACCGAACTGCCTACACTGGATATTTTCAATATTTTCTACAGATGTAAGAAAAGAAGTCACTGGACAGTTACAAATGTGTAACGCAAATATAAGACTATTAGTCCGGTGTGACCGCAAAAAATTTCTCCAAGGCATGTCATGACTTTCTTTTTCGCAAAGTCAGACTGCTATAGTTGAATCCGGACTTGGCCTGGACTGCAATAATACTCTGGAGTGAAGCTCCTTCGAAATTTCACTCACAGTAGAGGCAAATAACCTCTCCCATTGTGTAAAACGATGGTTACAGCGTACGAACTCTAGCGTAGGTGAACCCCCGTGTGAACACGGTAAACGCGCCATCTTTGCAGATTGAGGTGTTCGCAACGAGGTTTGTCCCGAAAAGGCCCAGAGGGGTTTGCGGAGCCTCATCCAGGCAAACACCCTTAACAAAGCCGGGCGCAGCAGCGAGACACTTGTTTTCACCCTTTTCCGGTGGTAGGTTTTTAACCCCCCCCTCCCCTCCCCCCTGCACTTTTGGCGGGCGCCCAAGCCACTATACCACCTTTCGCCTCTCATCCTCCATCCCTCCTACCTCTCCCACTTGCCTTCTCATTGTCCTCTTCGCTAAAAGTAGAGAGCGTTTATCTCTTTCCACTTTTTCCACCCCTCACCAGCTGCCCTTATTCGGCGGTGGGTTTCGCGAGAGCTCCGTCTCTCGCTACTGCCGGCTCATCGTCGGCTTCATCATCATCATTATCAGCCTGTGCACGCCCACTGCAGGGCAAAGTCCTCTCCCATGTCTCTGCACTTAACCCTGTCCTTTGCCAACTGCGCCCACCGCGTCCCGGCAAACTTCTCAATCTCATCTGCCCACCTAACTCTCTGTCGCCCTCTGCTACACTTGCCTTCTCTTGGAATCCAATCCGTCACCCTTAAGGACCAGCGGTTATCCTGCCTTCACATTACATGCCATTGACCCGCGCTTGCTCCCTCACCCACTCTGCCCGCTTGCGGTCTTTTACGTTACACCTATCATTTTTCTTTCCATAGCTCGCTGCGTTGTCCTTAACTGAAGGTGAAACCTTATCGTTAGGCTCCCCGTTTCTGCCCCATAGGAGAGTACCGGCAAGATACAGCTGTTGTATACTTTTCGCTTGAGGGATATTGGTAATCCGCTTGAGTAAAACACGTTTTAGGGCAAGTTGGTAACATTCTTCATACATCAAGAATGCTAAACCACTATTCATGATCTGAGAGAACGTGCCATATGCGCTCCACCCCATTCTTATTCTTCATGTTAATGCACTTTCATGATCCGGATCAGCAGAAGCAGAAGTTACCTGCTATCACAAGTAGACGTACTCCTTTACTCCTTCCACCATCTTGCTACCAGTTGTGAGCTGCTGTTCTCTTGCGCGTCTATTGAACAGTACTTTGGTTTTCTGCACGTTAATTTTAAGACCTTCCGCTCTGCTCTGCCTGTCTAACTCATTAATCATGCTTAGCTGCTCAAGTTCTGAGTGACATAGCCAGGCAATGACATCAGCGAATCGCAAATAACTTAAGTATTCTCTATTAACTAATATCCCAAACTGTTCCCAATGCAGGCCTCGGAACACCTCCTGTAAACTGGCCACTTCCAGCTGCAAAACGAGGCAACTAGCAGGTGGCGCTGAGGAAGCTGATGATGATAAAATTCTGCGGAACAACTACGATAACATTTGTAGTATGCAGGACGGCAATGCAGTTGGGGACAGGAAAAATCCGGTCATAGGCAGGAAATACTAAGAAACTCCGGGTTCCGAACTAGTAGGCACTGAGATGTTAGCCTTTTCGTGTTGCAAATGTATAACTTGAAATAACTATCACGGAACACATATTTCCGCATTCAGCCTTCCTCAACATAAGCGCTGTACACAACAATGGGAACAGGGAACACCTATGAAACATGCTGAAAGATGAAGGTATTGGTCATGGGGTAATTGATTTACAACAGAAAATATACCAAGATAATAAGATGAAATAGGAAGGAATAAGAAGGAAGACAACTGTCGACGTACACAAAGGATTAAGGCAAGTTTGCCTTCTACCACCGCTGCTGTTCATGACTAGATGACTAATATGCAAAGAAGACTACAAAAAAGTAATCTAGGTTATAATTGGTCCTACAGATTGAGCGGAAAGATAATAGAGCAGTGGTTTCCCGGCTTAATGTGTGCGAACCTTATTGTACGGTTAACAGATAGTCAGGGGGATTGTTGTGCAGACGAAGAACGCGCTGTAGGCTTCACTTTTAGCGCAATTAAGTCAGGCCTGATTATTCCCATAGATAAAACTGGCCAGCTGCTTTAAATTCAAGCCCATGAAATGGCCGTAGTGAAATAACACATATATATCTGGTTACGGGTAAACGAAGAACATACATACATGGAAAACCACAACCGTACTGTTAGGTCGAAAGGGCAAAGAGATGCCGGGATATTGAAACATAGAGCATTGTGGGGGTACAAACAGGATCATTTGCTAAAAGTTATATGGAAAGGAAATGTGGTGCCAGCAGTTAGTTTTGGAATTGTAGTTTTGGGCATACGGGCAGAAGTTCAGTCGGGACTAAAAATAAATCCTACAGCTGCTGCGAGATTGGTACTAGGGGTTCACGACAAAACTACAAAAGGAGAGAGCACGGAGATATATGGGCTGAGAATTCTTCGAGGGACGGGACGCTCAGAGTAAAATATTGGGCTGTTTATAACAGGTGGGCAGCTATAGTATATAAATGCGTATACAAAAGCAGCGTTGCGTCACAGTGGCTGAAAAAGGTAAATAAATTAATCATTAAATATGCAGGACACAAGGTGGCCGAAGTAAAGAGCTCTAAATGGCAGGTAAAAAACGCGAAAAGGTAAAATCATGATTAATTCAATGGAAAAGAAGGGGAATGTAGAACTGTATCAAAAGTGGAAAGGTGAAGTGAGTAAGGAATGGTTTTACAATAACACAAGAGGCAGTGTCCTGATCTTTGAAGTTAGTTCACGGCGTCTTAGAACACGAAGCTACAAAAATGTTTAAACAAGATGGCACATGTGTAGCGAGTGGTAAATCTGTACAAATAATTGAGCATCTTATTCTCGAATGTGCTGGTATTCATCCACATAATGTAGGCACATTCACTATTGCTGAGGCAACTTGGGTTTAGAGATAACAATAGTCATGTCAGTGAATCTGTGGCGGAAGTGAGCAAGAAGCGTTTGGAGGATATGTGGTCTAAAAGTAGATAGTTGACATAAGGTTACAAATGTAGGATTGAAAATGGTGAATCTTTAGGCCGATTTACTACACCGTTAAAAAAATATGCAGAAAAAAAAGCCCAGCATGATGGCAGCTGCCACCACCCAATTTCAAAGAAGACGCTCCTACATGTATATTCCACCGATTTTTCATCCACATATTCACGACCACGAAGGCGCGAAATGCAGTAACGAGCTAGCCAAAGCAAGCACTTTACAATTGCACATGGATCGCGTCATAAAGTTCGACAATTTTGATCAAAATCCAATCAAGTTCAGCAGTATTAGCAGGAAGGCAAGCAACATGTCTGCAGAGTTTCGTTTAATGGATGAAGGCCTGGCCTCCTGGTTATCAACTAGCAACGTCGGTGTGCTGACAGTCGCGAAAATAGCGCAACTGAATTGACATCTTTGAGCCGGAGTGCACGGAAAAAATTTCCCCCTGCTCCACCCCATATTCTCACATGTTAAAGGCGCCGCATTACGAATCTCCTACACGAAGAATTTATTTAATACGTTTGTTTAAGCTTAGTTATGTGAAACAAAATTTCCGCTTGTAATGGTGTTGTGTGGTTGGTTGCAGCAGCCTATTTTGTCTACGTACGTTGAACTTTCGCTGCTGAAAGATTCCCCTCTCTTGCACCCATTGTAGTAAAATAAAACTTCAGAAAGCAGCAGTTCGCCACTTTATTTCATGGCACATGAGATCTGTATCACTCTGCTAGCCAACTTCAAGAGTAAATGAAGGCAGCATTTTATTGTTTCGGTGTAATAAACAGGTCAGGGTTGTCAGAATTCTTGCACTTATGATATCGCTTTGTGGGTTATTTCTTATTTATATAAGAACAAAAGGAGGATAAACGCACTTTTTGCTTGTTGTGCAAAAAATGTCTCTGGAGCACATGAATGTGGCCGCAAGTTCACTTTAGACATTTGGACACAGGGTGAGTGAAAATGGGGAAAATTTTGAATTTTGCCTTCCTACAAATGCAGGATTCCGAAATTTCTGTACTCATTTTACAGCAGCAGTAGCCCCGAGCAGCTCGGCTGTGGAAACTGTTCAGCGAATGGGTATGATGAATTCTTCGGAACTCGGCCATGCAAGCACAGCACAACCCTTATCATACAGGACCTCTCGAATACCAGGCGGATACTCATATTCTAATACTTCCCCGCAAATATGTATTTATTTCATGCGATATGAAACCAGGTTAAGCTGCATTGCTCCCGTGTCAAACTCCTGCAAACTCTGTGATTTTGCGTTTTCGTTGGTGCCTGTTTAGGCGAGCGTTAAAACGCTGAGAGGATAGTGGCAGCAAGGCGGGCTCCTCAAACATTCTTCGCTCTCACCGCACACCTACCACTCCAACATTAGCATTAAACATTCGTAACCATCCTATGAGCGTGAGGAAGTTTTGCTTTTGCTTTTGGTTGTTACTTGGAACACATGCGTAAGGCTGTTTTGATCAGGTGTTTTAACATATTGTGCACTCGGCGGCGACTCGTGTTGTGCGAAGACCACGAGACTTAATGCACGTATAACAGGCAGATGATGAAGTAACAATGCCTGCTCAAATACTTGGCCAATCAATTCGTTACAGTAGGATTCTCTTTTTTCACATCTAGTAGAGCCAGACTTGTCAAAAAATGTCTCTACCTTCAAAACTAATATTCAGGTGAGTCATTTAACCAGTTCGTTTAAACGTGGACCAGCGAGCGTCTTGTCCTGAACACATGTCTTCATATTTCCATCTGAGACGCAGCGCTCACATTCAGCGATGACACTAAGATCTTGGAAAATGCCGAGTGGTATTCCCAGTGGTATGTTAAAGCATCTGGTGTATCTCAAGGACCGGTAGTACATCGAGATATCGTAGTTTGAGGTCGATCGTCACTGCAAGTACTGTCCCGAATAATTTGAAGAGACATACTCTCACATTTAGGCACCAAATTTATCTTCACCCATTTATCAAAGATCAAAATTGCAAGATGTTCACATATTGAAATAAAAAATACATAGTAGAAGAGCAAAAGTACGGTAAGTAAAAGCTGCGATGAAATGATCAGTTTCTTGGAAATACACCGGTCCCTTTGCTGTTTCATATAGCTGCACGTTACTAAGAATTATACACTGGAGATTGTAAAAGTGACTAGAGAAGCAAACCTACGAGTAAGATGCATCGAATTGTTGCGAGTAGTGACTACATGGCTAGAGGCTATTTATTCGATGTTTAGGTGTTTGTTATTTCCCCCAATAAATTGAAACAAATACGTTTTTCACCTTTTGCGGCCAAATATCTTGAAACGCCACTGTTTGTTTCATTTCACACAATAACAGAAAAGCAAGAAAATGTTGAAGGTTTATCTTTTTTTAAAGTTTGATCTACACAGAGATGCTAAGTTGACGAAGTATATTTGGTGTACGCACCAACGCCATAATTGTTTCATGCAGGAGAGTTTTCTTCCAGAACAAAACTTGAAAGATTATGTTTAAAAAAATTTTGGAAACTCCATATTTGGTTCAGCGCAATAACTCTAGTGCAATTAAAGAAGACTAAATGCGCAATAAAAGAAAATAAGCGTGGATGAAATGGCTGTTGCAGTGATTCAGGAAAATTGTTTCATACATGTCTCATCTTACAAAAATACTTTGAGTTTGAAGTGAAAATTAATTAAATCTGCTAAATCAAACCTTTTGATGAGTCGATTTAGTATTGCGGTTTTTTATGGAGTTACCATTAAAAATTTGGCATGCGAGTTGAGTTTGAGAGTGGCAAATGAGATTCGTTTGAGTGCACGGGAATGTTCTATCGAGAACAGATTGTGGCGTCAAGTTTTCCCGAACTTATAAAATTATATATTTGTCCGAAAAGTAACAACAAAAACCTGTCCGCCATGTATTCCAACCTTTCTGAAACATCACTCCTGCACTCTAACGATGCGGTGTTAAGCTTCCGCAAAACCGCTAAGGTAAGTGAAACCTTCGCTGAAAGATTTACGACCAGAGCCACCAAATTTTACAGCAAATACCCTCTCCCTGCATTCTGCAAGCAAAAAGTAAGAAAATCGTCACGAAGACGGCATTACACGAGGTAGGAACATGCTGCAGCCATATATTCACCTGCCTGTCACCTACACAATCATGCCTAAACACTCGCTCTGAAGATTGTTGCGACATGTATTAGTGGTGAGTTGCTAATACCACAGACTAGAAAAGAATTTCAGATCTCTGTGGGTGGCACAAACTAGCAGGTTTAACGGCAACGTTATGTGGGTTGAAATCGGTCCTTGGTGCAAGAACAGTGTAGTATAACTGAGTTTTTGAAATTTGAGCTTCACGTAGAATTCTACTTGTCTGGAACGTTTGTTCCGCTTTGCATCAATGTTTAAATGCTTCAAGTCACTATTTCATGCTTAATACTTAAACGTCCTACTTTTAAGACAAATGATCAGCTTTTTATTGAGCATGCCAGGAAAGTATTAAGCTGTTGGAAATTTTTGCTAAACGACTTTATCTCAGATTATATTGATCTCCAAGCAGTTGTCGTACTCTTGGCTCATCGTTGTAGTGAACGTTTTGGCATATTCACGAAGGAGCTCAGGAAAGGTCGAGCTTTGACAAAAATACTATAGACTCTACAAGGACTTGATATGCAGTCAACTGAACCTCAATGTCGTTTTTGTAGTAGAGAACATAAGGGATATATAGGGCCTAGCGTGTGCTACAGGCTCTATCTGACCATGTGAATAAATGCAGCGAAAAATAGGTTGGGCTTAGCAAACAGTGAGTATTCCCACGGTAATTCCATATACTCTGGCCCAGGTGGCCCGCTTTCAAACTTAGTCTGGTAGACTGTCTGGGCTTTCGAAATTCCAGTTTTTATAGAATCAGGTGTTTGCACCTAAGCTTCTGAACGTCAAATCGTAACATCAACGCACGCCTTTACCAAAGGGAGTTTAATTTGCGCTGGAATACTGTGATGAGCATGCAGTGTGTGCTAATGCGGGCTGGCAAGAATGCCAAACGTGCCAGGCGTGTGGTACAACGGTAAAACCTTGGAGGGTTGACCTTAGCTTGATGCAAGGTTTCTCTATAAAAGATTTCCTCCGGTCAGTGAAACATGCTCGGAAAGCATAGATCTTAATACAATCCTTAAGGTTAACCTGCAAACCTAACTAGTAAAAACATTCATGTCTGCCACCGCTGAACATGCTATTTGCGGGCTTCAACAAGGAGTATAATTGTGGTCACCGCAGCTGCTTGCCAAAAATGTCACAAGCCTGTTAAACAAACCGCCGATAGGGGCTAGATGAAAAATTGAAAGACAAGAAAGTGAGGTAAATAATTGAAGCCTTTAAGATGATGAGAATTGAATAAGGTTATCTCAGCACCCTCTCCGTCAAGCTCACTAAGAATGAACACGCCTACCTGATATTGAAACAGCCGTAACTTAGTGTTCCAACTCTCACTAGTTCTTACAAAATTTTTTTCCCCCTGAACAAAAGGGTTGAAAGTAAGCACTCGCTCTATTTCGTCATTCTGTTCGTCGCCTGTGTACCATTTTGTAAAAGTTAAGGGTTTGATAGCAAAAATGATAAATATGCTATTATCGTCTGAACGAAGGGTGCGAAATCGGCACTTACAAGCTTGTAGATTTCCTTAACTTTGGCTTCTTCCAGTAGCCATTCCGGAGCGCCAGTATGGAATATTAGCTGGCGAAGCTGCGTAGGGAAAAATTTATTTAGTTGAGATGCTTTCATCATAATCATCATCATCATCATTAACCTGTCTACGCCCACTGCAGGCCAATGTCCTCTCCCATGTCTCTCCAAATAACCCTTTCCTTTCCAGCTGCGACCACCGTACCCCCGAAACTTCTTGATCTAACCTGCCCACCTGACTTTCTGCCGCTCCTTGCTACGCTTGCCATCTCTTCGAGTCGACTCCGTTAAACTTAAGGACCAGCAGTTATGCTGCCTTCACATTACGTGCCCTGCCCAAGCCCATGACTTCCTCTTCATCAAAGGAATATTGGTTTATATGCTTCAAACATGAAACCCGCATTACTCAATGCAAGATTGGGGTCTTTTACGAAGTTCCGCTAACCTGAGGCCCCACGTACGGCGGCCAGGCAGGCCGTTGTCTCAATGGCCGGCTGCGTGAACACGCAAATTCAATGAGGACTGGAACAGTAGCATTTCGCCATTACACTGCAAGAATTGCAAGAAATGTGGACCAAAGCTGCACGAAGCGTGCGTTTCACGAAGGTATAAAGAGAAAACAGCGAGAGAAAGCTTCGAGGCATTAATTATCGACAAAAGGGGAGAGATGTGCGTCAGCACACTATCGATCACGCTCCTCAAAAAGGAACTAGATCTAAAATCTTGAGTTTGCGCTCCCAGATTTGCGTCCGGCCTTTTTTGTTTTTGGTTTTCCATTTTGTTTTACTTCCTGCTCGACTCTGTGGTGTTTTATGTTTTCCTTCCTTCGATGGTATTTATAGCAGGAGCAAATGAAACCGCTTTCAATTGGTAGTGTTTTTTATTAATTTATTTATTTTATTTATTTCCTCAAAGGTCTCGGTTGAGACATTACATGAGGGAGTGGACGGTATCTGGCAAACAATGGTAAAAATGTTAAGATGAAAGGTTGGCGATGCTCCGCTTTAATTCTAGTGGGTTGATGATAATTGTTGTTGCGGATTGTTGTTGTTGGTGGTTGGTGGGTTGTTGTTGTTGTTGTTGTTGTGGGTTGTTGTTGTTGTTGCCTTAGTGGCAAGGCACATACCCACGACGGGGGATTGGCCAGGGTTCAGTGAGGAGAGCCCAAAGAAGGCAAATTGGTGCCAAGCTAATGCATTATCTTTTGGTGCCAAGCTAATGATTTAACTTTGGGTACGTATTCCGAGGAATTAAAGATGGAATTATGGATAAAAAGAAGTTATGTGAAGAAATGAATGAAAAAAAAAACAACGGGCATAAAGATTAGAGAATTGAATAGAAGAAACATTCTGAATGATTTTGCAATGCGGACAACTTCGGTACCATTAGCAAGGGTACATGCCGGTTGCAGTTGTGTAATTGTTGAGGAAATCGCAAACTTGATGCAATGCGAAACCTCTGGCGCTAGCACCGAAGGAGAGAAGAAGCGGAACCAACAAAGTGAGTCCCATTCGAGAAATTGGAATTTCGAGATACGTCCTTCTCTGAAGTGCAAACTTCCGGCAATAGAGTAGGAAATGCTCCAGTGTTTCCACCTCTCCACAAGTCGCACAAAGGTTCGAGGGATTGAACCCGCATCTGCATAGATAAAGATTTAAGCGGGGAATTGTGCACCGCAGGGGTGTCATTGCAACCTCACACTGCCGGGATTTACATGCACGAACCTTCCATGGGCACGTGAGGTGGTGGTAGTCAACAGTAGAGAGCAAGGGATCATTGCACAGAGTTGTAATATACTGAAAGCACTTAAAACGAGACATTCCGAAAAGTTTCAGATTAGGGACGCTACAGGCGACCGGTGCATTGAGAGCAAATTTTTCTAAAATGTCTGCTGCATCGTTTTGAAAAATACCGCAGTGACCTGGGATCCAAACGAAGCGCACCTCTTTCACCCATCCAGGAATGAAATACTTTAATGAGCGGCTCAATAGATCGTCCCGTTTAGAATCCAGCGCCAACGACACAGAGAGGCAATCTTAGAGGAATATCACCTGGGAGACACGGGGGGGAATCTTTAAAGCATGCAGACCAAGAGCCATAAACTCAGCTAGAAATATGGGAGTGTAACCGGGACTCGAAGCGAATAACTCCAAGAGAGATCCTCAGAAAAAATGCCAACGGCTGCTTTCTGGCCAGCCCCGGACGCATCTGTAGCAATCACACTGTGGGGGGGGAAAGAGTCAAGGTGTTCTGAGAGGAGACTAAGTAGTGTCCTGGACGGGAGATGCTTTGCATTAGGTGGGAAAATATAATCAAAAGCCATATCCACAGGGGACGTTGCAGAACCTACTCTACACACAAAACTGAGATCGATACCAATGATCGATAAAAGGTTTTGAGTAGAAACGACCTGAGGGAGGCGGAACCTTGGCCAATGATGACTAAAAAAAGAGAGCCGGGTGGGAAACAAAAATAGGTGTAGCCACACAAGAAGCAGACTCAAATGCCCGTAAGAAAGTCCTGACAGTTAATAGCTGAAAGCGAGAGTTAAGATCAGGAATACGAGCCTCCAGGTAAAGAACTGCGGTGGAAACTGACTGAGGGAAACCAAGGCAGAGGCGCAGTGCACGCCTTCCTAACAGCAGCAACGGACGGAGCTTGTATTTGGCGGACCCAGAGAAGAGTATGCAGCCAAATTCCAAATTGGGTCTTTCATAGGCTTTGTAAAGGAGTAGGAGCGTGTCCCGACGCATGCCAAATTTCCTATTGCTTATTCGAAGTAGCCGACCGAGCGCGCGCTCTCCTTTCTCAACGTTACTCTTGATGTGGGGCCGGCAGTCCATACTAGCATCATAAATTACGCCTAGATACCGCAAGGATTCCACCTGCGGTATATTGTCCCTGCGATAGTGTAACGATATATATAAAGGCATGTTGGACTGAAAAACTAACACACTGCTTTTATGCACATTTAACGCCAGATTAATTTTATTAAGCCAAACCTCGAGAGCATTGAGGTAAGCCTGAAGACAACGATACAGGGCATGAATGTCGGTTGCCGAGGCAAAGAAGGCAATGTCATCTGCATAAACGTAAACTGTAACGTCAGGGTGGATGGGAATGTCACACATCAGAATATTGAAAAGTGGCGAAAGCACAGAACCTTGTGGCACACCTCTGGTCTGGGCGTAGGTGTCCAATGTGAAGGAGCCGTCAGTCCAAACAAATTGCCGTCCCGCTAAAAATTCACGAATCCACGCATAAACGTAGTACGGCGGGTGTAGTGTTGACAATTTCGTGAGAAGGATAGAATGTTCAACACTGTCGTATGCTTTAGCAATGTCAAGCGTCACTAACGCTGATACTTCGTTGTTTCGCATAGCAAGGCGGATTCTGCTCTCTAAATCAACATGGGCAGACCATATTGAGCATCCGCGACGAAAGCCAATCTGGGCTGGACACAATGCGTTGATTTCTGAAACATGCTTTGACAGGCGGCTGTGCACAATTCTTTCCACGAGCTTTACCAAATTGGATGTTAGAGCTATCGGCCGAATGTTATCAAGATGGAATCCTTTCTTTGAATCTTTTAAGAGCAGTACTATTTTTGCCACCTTCCAGGAGTGCGGTAGCCATGCAGCTTCCAATGAAGCGTTGACCAGATCGAGGAGGTCCTGAGTGAATTCTTGAGCTAAGATTTTTAACATACCGGCCGTAATAGCGTCCGAACCCGGAGCCGAAGATTGCATCGAAGAAACTAAGTTCTGATTTATCAACCGCCACATAGTCTGAGCAGGGGAAGGGGTCGAACAGGGGCACTCTGCGCTGCTCCTGAAAGCGTGACGCGAGCCCTAGTGCGATTCGCTCTAACTCATCTTTCGCCTCATGCGGAGACAGTACAGCCGAGCTTGTTAACTGCATGGCTGAGGAGTGGATGTTCCGTTCCATAAAACGGTACAAAGCCTTCCTATTGTTTGGGGCTGACAAATAGGTATTCAAATTTTGATTGTAGTCATCCTTTGCCTTTGCGATTGTTGTCTTAAACGAGGCCGAGAAACATTTATAATTGATCCAATTAGCAGGGCTCTGGTTATGCGAAAGGCTCTTCCATGCTGCTTTCCTGCGGCGGAAGGCTGTCTCACACGCAGCGTTCCACCATGGGAATGGTGATTTATTGATAACAGCCGACCGCACAATGAACTGTGAACTCTCTGTAGCCTTCAAAAGGGAATGAAACACTCGCTGAGCCCTGTCGTTTCCGTTGGGACAAACATCAGATGAAAGGGAAGCGCACAAAGATTATTTGTAGGCTACAAGATTAACTATCTTTCGGGCAGAACCCTGATCACGGAGTGAGCGCACCAAGATGGTGAAAATAATTGGCAAGTGGTCACTAGACGTACCCCTGTCAACTGTGGACCATGCCCCTATACCTACCCTACCTGCTGCCAAGGAGAAATCGAGAACTGAACTCGAATTCCTACGGATGAAGGTTATGGCCCGAGAATTGCAGCAGCGCACATTATTTGCCGACATCCATGTCCATAACATCTGGCCATGAGAGTCAGTGTAGGTATCACAGACAACGTGATGTGAATTAATGTCTCCAGCAATAATGACCCTATTAGAGTTGCCAAGCAAGCTGACCAGGTGGTCTGTTCTGTTTACTCCTGCTGGATAATATACGTTAGCAACTTTGACAGGAGCACAGTGCGGCACAGTAAGATAAACAGCTAAGAGCTCGCAGTCGGGAAGCATAACCTTTTTATTAATTGATGCGCGGTGACACAGGTTTGAAGAAATCAGAGTCACTAACCCATCGCCCCTACCATGTATGCGGTCCGCTCAAAAAACACGAAACCTATTTAATGAAAATGATTTTACAGAAGAGAGCTCAAGTTTCTTGTAAGAGCACTATATCTGGATTATGCCAATGTAAAAGAAGTTTTAAATCTGCAAGAGAAGAAGCAAGAGATCGGTAATTCCATTGTAGAACCTTTACACCAGCCATGATAACTAGTCGAGAATAGAGGATGAAACAGCCTCCTTTAGCATATCAGACTTTGAGGAGACTTTAGCAGGCCCTTTTCTAGTCTTGAACTGGGGGACGGAGGACTTAGAGGGAGAGGTGGACGCGTGACGCTTCTGTGTAGGGCAGGTCATTTCCACATCAGTAGTACAGACACTGCTGCTAGGAAGACTAACTGGGACGCTATCGAGAGGTGGCATGGGAGTCGGTATATTGGAGGATGATGGTCCAATCGAACTTTCAGCACAGGCTTGAAGTGAAGTTGCTACTGGCTGCACTGCAGGTGGGGGATGACCAACTGCCTGACTCGCAGCAATCTCAGACAAAGCCTGAGTAAAGCTGCTGAGCATACGCTCTACCACAGGTGACAGTGCTTTTTCGACGCTTGACACAATCTTGGCAGACAGCGTGGCTTCAAGGTCGGGAGCAGAGGAACGCACAAGGCTAGCGTAAAAGTGATTTCTGCGGTTAAGGAGCGCATGAGCGTCTGCTCGGGAACATCTATTTTGCTCAATTAATTCCAATAAACTCTGCTCCTGTGATCGTTTTTCGCAAGTGGCATCATCAGCACTCTGGGCGTTACTGCACAAGCGACAGATGGGTTCACCAGCAGTGCAGCTGTCGGAAGAGTGACCTACCTTCACCACACACCCGGCATCTAGTCGCCGACTTGCAGGCTTTACCACTATGTCCAAATCGCCAACAGTTTGTGCATTGCAGAGGACGAGGATGCAACGGGTCCACGCGATATACAATAGGCCATATTTTCAGCTCAGAGGGGCAGGTGCGACCAGCAAAAGTTGTAAGTACTGACTCTGTAGCAACACGCAGTCCTGCGACCTCGCGCGAGCAGCGGTATACAGAAATAACCCCGGCTCCTGCGTGCTGGAATTCCTCCAGAATTTCTTGGGCGGAAGATGACGGGTCCACTCCACGGACAATACCTTTGGTGCACGCAAGCTGTTCCGGAATGAAGGCATTAACCGGAACTGCAGTAAAAGTATGACACCGGAGCAGATCCGACACACACTCAATGTTTGCCGACTTATACCACGCCTCCCGAAAGGCCGCACTTCAGAGATGTCGAGATAGTGATTCGACAGACTCTTCAGTTCGTGCGGGATCGCTTTGGAATTCTTCACTTTTAGTACTTCATCACCTAACGGTACAAGTGCCACCGGAATTTCGTCTACACCATTCCTCCCAAATGAAGTCAGAGGCAAGCTTTCGACCGGCAGGCTGGCGAACCAGGATGTCGAGCCCCCACCCGGGGAGGTGAAAGCCATGCCTACAGCCAGCGCAAAGGCAACCTCACATTACTCAAATATACAGAGCTACCCTGAATCCTGACCAAAAAACCCCCGAACGTGGAACGGCCTCACCAAACACAAACGCCCGGAACCACCAGGAACCAAGACAGATAGGCAGATAGGCGCTGCATATTTTCCTCTTCTGGGTGGCAATACCGGTCATCGACAACTGTGGTATGCTGCCTTTGGTTCACCGATCTGAAGTATGACGTGTACAGGCGTAACTGGCTGAAATCAGCCTCCACGGACGGGTGCCATCTGCCCTATCGGAGCAACTAGGGCTCGAACTTCATTTTTCTGCCTCTGACCTCCTCCTCTATTCCTTCTCAATCTCTTTTGTGCTTCAGTGATGCTGCCGCTCAGCCCGTAAAACGAACATAACAGCTTAGAAATTTATTCACCTCGTAAGCAGTCAAATTTGTGCAGTTAACTCAGCTAGGTCTATTTATATTCGGGTTGACGTGTTCTTACAGTGTTGGCCCTTTGTTTTCAGGAACTGCTTACTTCATAGATCGAAAGACCTGCCACCAAAGAACAATAACTAGCGTGCTCCTAACTCCTGTCAACGCTGATCGCTGTGCTTTCTTTTATTGCGAAAGCAATACTACTTTCACTTTCAAGCCTTTGCGGTGCGATGGCATGAAATCACCTTTCGCATGACCTCTGCGCGACGTCACGCCGAAGAGCTGGGCGACCATCTCGCGCCGTCCGTATGCGACGGCGGTGCACATGAAAGGCGGCCTAACTTCCGCTCTCTCCGCCAGGAGCGCCACAGGTGTTGTGACGTCACGTGGGAATCCCGTAACAGGCAAACAACCATTGACTACTGTCTAATGTCGCAGAGCATCTATAGCAAGCTCGCAATAATGGAAATAGACGAAGAGGGGAAGGACAGCCTAGGAAGTGATCATAAACGTATTAGTATACAGTTGGGAGCCCTAGTCAAAAGAGAAATGCAACGAAGTCCAAAAGAGAACGCAAAATTAAATGATGAACAAATAGCGCTAATATCAGCCGATATAGAAGAAGTAATTGAGAAACGCCACACGGAAAATTGGGATTATAATCAGTTGGAACTGCTCATCGCTACAAAAATGAAACAAGTGAAAGGAGTTAACCGCTGGAGAGGAAAGAGGAAGCCACGAAGCTGGTGGAATATGGAAATTAAGGAGGCCATCGAACAACGACGGGTGGCTTCAAGGGAACACAGAGAAGCAAAGAGGGCGCAGTTATCTGTAGAGGAAATAGGAAAAAAAAATGGGAATCTTATCGACAAAAGAAACAGCAAGTTCAGGTCCTAGTCCAGGCTAAAACAAAGCAGTCCTCTGATAAATGGCTGGCTGAAGTTCGCGAGCCAAATAAAGGGGGGCCAAGAAAATTCTGGAACCATATAAGCTGGTTGGGAAAAAGAAATCAAAGAAAGCAGGAACAGATTATAGATGCTGAGGGAAAATGTTTAGAGGGAGACGATGCTGTGGACTACATTACGTCATTTATAGCTGCGTCTTTTAGCAACGCCAATGGGGTAATCTCCCCAAGTGAGGCGGCAACACAGGACAGCACAAAAGAGAACAGCTTAGAACTGACTAGTCTTAACTGGGAAAAGGCGGAAGCGAATATTCCTAAAAGCACATCCGCAGGGATAGACGAAATTCCAATTAAGCTGATTAATGAATTTGGCCCAAGAAGCAAGGGCGCGCTCATAAAAGCATTGGAGGCAGTCATAACAAATCAGCAAATTCCGCACAGCTGGAGACAGAGTAAAATGAATTTGATTTATAAAGGGAAAGGAGATAAGATGAACATAAAATCATTCCGTCCGATTACGATAACATCTGTTATGTACAGGCTGGCAATGCAGGCGGTGAAATTAAAAATGCGGTCATGGGTAGAAGGGAATCGGATACTCGGAGAACTTCAGAATGGGTTCAGAAGGGGTAGGCGGTTAGATGATAGCCTGTTCGTGCTTACCCAATGCATAGAAATAGCTAAGGCGGAAAATAGACCTCTGTTTTTAGCCTTTCTGGACATAAGCGGTGCATACGATAACGTGAACAGGGAACTCCTGTGGAGCATATTGAAAGATTTAGGTATTGGTGATGAGGTAATTGATTTTCTACAGGAAATCTACCGAGATAATGAAGTTGAAATTACATGGGAAGGGAAAAAAAGTACCACAACTGTGGGGGTGCACAAAGGATTAAGGCAAGGTTGTCCTCTATCACCGCTGCTGTTCATGCTTTACGTGATAAATATGGAAAGAAGGCTCGAAGAAAGTAATCTGGGTTATAATCTATCGTACAGATTAGGCGGAAATGTAGTTGAGCAGCGACTCCCGGGTTTAATGTATGCGGACGATATTGTACTGTTAGCAGATAGCCAGGAAAATTTACAAACTTTGGTTAATTGTTGTGGAGACGAAGGAGACGCTCCAGGATTCAGTTTTAGCGCAACTAAATCAGGTGTGACGATTTTTAACGATACAACTGATCAGATGCTTACAATACAAGGCCACGAAATACCCAAAGTGGCCGAATACAAATACCTCGGGATATGGCTAAACGAAGGGCAGATATACACGGAAAAGCATGAACAGGCTCTTAGGGCAAAAGGACGAAGAGACGCCGGGATAATGAAACATAGGGCATTATGGGGCTCCAACAAATATGAAGTACTAAGAGGTATTTGGAAAGGAATAATGGTGCCGGGACTTACTTTCGGCAATGCGGTTCTGTGCTTGAGGGCAGAAGTTCAGTCGAGATTAGACGTAAATCAGAGAGCTGTTGGAAGATTAGCACTAGGTGCCCACGGCAAAACCACAAACGAGGCAGTACAAGGGGATATGGGCTGGGCATCGTTCGAGGCACGGGAAGCTAAGAGTAAAATACTGTATGAAGAACGCCTGAGGAAATTGGACGATAACAGATGGGCAGCTAAGGTATTTAAATATATATACAGAAAGAACGTTGACTCACAGTGGCGGAAAAGAACTAGAAAACTAACCAATAAGTATGCCGGTCATGAGGACGGAGAAAGAAAGAGCATTAAACGACAGGTTAAAAACGCGGAAGTTAAAAATTGGATGAATTCAATGGAAAAGAAACATAGTGTAGAACTATATCGATTCTGGAAAAGGCAGATCAGGAAAGAATTTTTCTATGATAACTCAAGAGGCAGTGCCCTACTTTTTGAAGCTAGATCAGGGTGTCTTAGAACGCGCAGCTACAAAAAGAAATTTAACGAAGAAGATGACACATGTGCAGTGTGTGGTAGATCTGTGGAAACAATTGAACACCTCATAATCAAATGTGATGGTATCCATCCGGATGTCGATGCAGGCACAGTCACTCTTTCTGAGGCCCTAGGGTTTAAAGATAACAATGGTCATGTAAATAAATCTGCAGTGGAAGTCAGCAAAAAACGATTGGAGGATTGGTGGCTGAAAAGCAGAGATGTGGCATAAGGTTAGAATTGTAGGAAACCGTAGGCAAAGGTGATGGAGAATCTTAATGAGAATTGCCAACACAGTAAACAAAAAAATAATGAATAAAGAAAAGCTGAGCATGGTGGCAATTGCCACCACCGCGTTTCAAAGGGGGCGCTCCTATCCATCCATCCATCGTCACGCCGAAGAGCTGGGCGACCATCTCGCGCCGTCCGTGTGCGACGGCGGTGCACATGAACGGCGGCCTGACTGGACTGGATTGGACTGGACTGGATTGGATTGGACTGGATTAGATTAGATTAGATTGGACTGGATTGGATTGGATTGGATTGGATTGGACTGCATTGCATTGCATTGCATTGGATTGGATTGTATAACCAATGCATCGCCACAAGTCTAACCAGAAGCACCACCACAAGCTACACTACCAGCTGAACCATGGCGTAGGTACGGATATTGCTTTCGCAATTACCGGGCTTAACCAAGCTAACCACAGCGAATTTTTTTGAGTTAGGCGCCATGAAACCGTAGGTGGGGCAATATAGAAGAGCATATACGTAACTACGATAGCTGTAAGACGATGCAAGTGTTAGGCCAGGATCTCTTGAGTTCTTGCTGCACAGACGAAGCCGCTTCCGTTGACCGCACTCCAATTCTACTTAACTGTCGGCCTCCCCTTTTTCCCCGACCTCTTGTTCTCATCTCCTCTCGCCATCGCGCTTTTACGTTCACAATATGTCCATTACTGTCGTAGACCCTGAGACGAAAAAAAAAAAACAGCTGCGTTGTAAACTTACTGTCTACATATCTCGTCGCTGAGAGATATCCTATCTCCCTATCTCATCGCTGAGAGTAGATGTAACGATTAAATGCATGGCATTAAAACCATAGCGCTTTTTAAGAGGGCTCATAGATAGCTGTAGCCGGACTTGGGCGGCTGCCTTTAGCGCTTTTCGTGCGTGGATGCTCGTGCGAGCAGGGCCGTTGATGTGTCTAACAAGAGGAGCTGGCTCTGTCACTTGCTTCACAAAACGCTACGACATTTGCTTCGGCCAGACACCGCCACTCCGTCAACAGCCACGTAGGTGCAACTGAGGTAAATGTTGCTGCCGTACAGTCGATGGTGACCTGTAGAGCTTGCTGGCGCCCCCTCATGTTCTTGGTTACATGGCAGGCGTTATTTACGACGTTCCTTACAGATGATTGTGGTGCCGCAGCGTTCAGAGGCACCTTTTTCGTTTTGGGCAACGCGTTACGTCTCTTTATTTTGCTCCTAAAAGCGCCATAGCGCTGTCCCGGTCTTAACCAGCCTTGGGGAATGCTCAGGGAGCAGAATGAATTGAAGAACCATTATGAAGGCGAAGACATCCTCTGCACAGAACGAGAGGCTTCTAGAAAGAACAGGGACCGTGTGAAGTTCTGGCGATGGCAGAGAGGTATATTGGCGCATTGCAGTAGGCGATCTTGAGCATCGCCCTGAATTCGCTCAGAAGCACGACATTCGTCGTAGTGTCGGGAGCAGAGCCCTGCGCTTTCAGTGCGGTCAGTGCGGCCATGGATTCAACAGCCGAAGTTGCATTCTTAAAAAAAAAAAAATGTTTCAGTGATACAGTTCCGCGAGCATTTTAATATTTAAAAACACCACGGCAGCGAAAATACACTGAACAAAAACCTTAAGGCAGAGCTAAGTAGTTCATTACTCGTGTATGCAGCCCTTTATGTAGAACTTTGTTTTATTTATGTAGAACACTTCGTCTACTTAATAACTGTCTTACCCATAGTGCTACGGACAGTTCCCTTTTTGTCTCTTAACGCATAACATAATTTTTCCTTATGCCCAGTTTCCTGTTCACACCAAGGCGCCCATGTTTACTGGCTAGAAAATGCGAATGTTTTTCAGATGGGCCGAGAAGGGGACGCTCCCTAACGATGTGTTTTATATATGAATGGTTTACGAAAGTATTAAAGCGGCTGCTGTCCTTAGGAGGAGACGTTGCTTAGTTAATACTGAGAGTGAGAATTTCTGCCCAATTAGTTATTTTTGCTTTTACACCTACATCACATCAATATGTACTTCCTTGTTAGAGTATATAAAGAGGAAGGAAGAGAACAAAAGTTTTTTTCCCTAACTATAAGTCAATGGTGTTCAATCCCTTTGGATAATCTATTATTTACGGGTGCTGTACTAAACATGTAATGATGTATTTCCGTACAAGGTGTTCAGATGATTTGCAAAAATAAACTTCCCTGGAACTCATTCAATTAGGATTTCTGGAGATGCAGTGCTCTGAACAGCTGACTAGGTGAGGAAAAAGGCACCCTCAGTGAGCTTTCTATGCAGTCAGTTTGGCATGAATGAATTTAAACGAGAAATGGGCGCTGATTTGTGCACATGATTCGACGTTTTGTTACCATCTATCCCGTTGAAGCATCCACGGAGGTAATTCACGGCGATAGAATTATCATTCCTGTGCGTCGGGGACGGTAGCCTACAAATTGTAAGCTGAAGTAGCTAATTAACCATGAAAGATTTCTTACCCAATTTTTTGCAGTTCCTCTTGTAATGCGATCCATCCATGAATTGCTATTGATAATCTGTTTAAACGTCGACTTCAGATGCGGGTCAACGGTAGAAGGCTGAAATGAACAGCAATAATATTATTTGGCCATTTCACCGATTTGCATGCACTATTTCAGTTTTTAAATTAACCGAAGTACGAAATATTTCAAGTAACAAAACTGAGAAATATAGGACCAACACAAACAGTAATGGATTAGGCAACAATAGAGAAAAGCTACACAAAATCTTTTAAAAGCGAAAGGGAGAGCAAGGAAGATGGGCAGATATAAAACTACATTTAACGAAACAAAAGAGGAATGGTTCTTTATGCCACCGTGCTGCAGTTTTCTTTTCATGGTTTTTGATTTTTTGTTGCTACACCTTGTAGTATTTCTTTCCCTTGCTTGTTAAGGGGAATGGAGGAAAGCAAGGTATCTTTTTTATTCAATTCGGAATGTGAAAAAAATATACCCTTCTGGGTTTCATGACCGCTCTCAATGAGTGGAGTACGCTTTCCAAAAACCACTGGTGCTCACGTTGTAAGAAAAAATGTGAAAACATGTGAAATGCACGATATTTGATAACTACTAGAAAAAGATGTTGGAACAGCACCTTAATATTACCAACTTCTGCTAGTGCTGTACGCTAAGAAAATGAGTGCTTTGAAGACAAGCGAATTCATCACCAACAACCATAAAAGGCTGTGACCTGATTTCTGAACTCCATCGCTCCCCCTTAGTCTCGGACGATCTTGGCTACGTTTTCTTTTGTTTGGAATACTCTGCGCCATTTAACACAGTATCAGTTATCGGTTCTTGGATCATATCGGACCATATCATTTCTTGTCTTGCGTTCTGTTTAGATACCAAAGCTGAGATTGTTTTCTGTTACACAGCGCTGTTGCCCCTAAACGAGACGCTCATTATTTTCCTTCCCATAACTAGTCGCCCCGCACTAACTTTCAGATATTCTCGAGAACTTTAATTTCGCGTCACATAGGTGTGTGCTAGAAACATGCAACTGCTGCTTACTATGGCGGCGATTCAGCTAAGATCGTCGAACGTGGCGATATTTATTTGTAACTGCTTGCTATATTATTGGAGGGAACAGCGGTAGGCGTTTGTTCATGGATCCAGGGTGCTCCAAAATTGGTGACGCCAATAACTAAACTCTTTCCGCAATCCATAAACACGCGGTTGTCGCTTCGCTCTAACCAGACTCACGGAATTTGTTCAGAAAGGCCGGATGGGGCAGCGCACTTTATTGAAGTCGGCAGCTACCAAACCAACATCCGGCAGGACAGTGTGACTGCGGTGGAGGCACACGCCCGAACTCATTGGGAAGCCGTTGGATTTGGGGAGAACCTGCCATATGCGCTCCACCCCATTCTTATTCTTCTAGTTATTTCCCTCTCATGATCCAGATCTGCGGTCACTACCGGCCCTAAGTAGACATATTCTCTTACTACTTCCAGCACCTCACTACCAATGGCGAACTGCTGTTCCCTTGCTAGGCTGTTGAACATTACTTTGGTTTTCTGCATGTTAATCCTTAGCCCCACCGTTCTGCTCTGCCTGTCTAACTCATTGATCATGCTTTGCAGTTCTTGTCGTCGTGAGTGGCTTAGCAAGGCAATGTCATCAGCGAATCGCGAATTACTCAGGTATTCTCCATTAACTATTATCCCCAACTGTTCCCATTCCAGTCCCCGGAATACCTTCTGTAAGCAGGCAGTGAAGAGCATTGGCGAGATCGTGTCTCCCTGCCTGACACCTCACCTCATGAATGGTAGCTTACCAATATCCCTGAAGAGAAAAGTATACAACAGCTGTATCCTACCGGTACTCACCTATGGGGCAGAAACGTGGAGGCTAACAAAGAGGGTTTAGCTTAAGTTAAGAACAACGCAGCGAGCTATGGAAAGGAAAATGATAGGTGTAACGTTAAGAGATCGAAAGCGGGCGGAGTGGGTGAGGGAACAAACGCGGGTTAATGACATCCTAGTTGAAATCAAGAGGAAGAAATGGGTTTGGGCAGGGCATGTAATGCGAAGGCAAGATAACCGCTGGTCCTTAAGGGTAACGGAGTGGATTCCAAGAGAAAGCAAACGTAGCAGGGGACGGCAGAAAGTTAGGTGGGCGGATGAGATTAAGAAGTTTGCGGGGATACAGTGGCGGCAACTGACAAAGGACAGGGTTAATTGGAGAGACATGGGAGAGGCCTTTGCCCTGCAGTGGGTGTAGTAAGGCGGATGATGATGATGATGATGGATTTGGGGGCGCGTGCGTGGAAGGTTGCCTTGGAGAGGGAACATCGCAATGGAAGCAAGCTTGCGACTATATCCGCAGGTTTGCGACTATATCTCGTCGGCTTGCCACCACAAACGCTACTCGCTTCTATTGAATCACTGGTTTTCCCGCTTTCTTTCACAAAGCTGAAATATTCCAAGAAAATGACAAGGAAACAAAAGAGCGCAACAAACGCTTGCTCCACTTCAAGCAGTCATGGCTCAAAATACAGAGGCCGTAGCATGACGACGGGTCCTATGGCCCGGTATACCTGGTAAGAGCAAATGGCTCATTAACTGCCTCCAAATCTACCACCAGCGGTCTCACATGCTCCCAGCCGGCGCTACCAATAACCATATCCGTGAGCTTCATTCCCCAGACACTCACAATGCGTTCCTTGGCAGCATACAGTGGTCATAGAACACCATGACAGCCATAAAACCCCTTCCCCCAACTGGGCACGGTGTGCGCAATTCAAAAGAGCTGTCCACCGAGCAGGACACGTCCGTGTTCTTCTTGTTGACATGACTTTTTTTGCTTCGCAAAGGGGCATTCGGCGCAGTGTCCAAGGCATCAGAAATGAGCAGTCCGCGCCTGTAAGCAGTTGGCTGGGTTATGTTTCTTCAGATATTTTGTAAAGGCTGTTTTAAAACTTTATTGTTTTAAATTTTCACCCAAATAGTAATCTTCATGTGGGTTTTAAAGCGGAATTCCATAGGTTCCCCAATTGGAGCCAAGTTGGACAGTACGTAGTTGCCACTGGGGTGCTTTTAAGCTAGTCTTTTCACAAGTATTGTTTTATGTGTAGTATGTTTGTATGCATGAAATTAAGGTTGGGCGCTACAAGATGACTGCAGCTAATGCTTACGGGCTCGAAACCTTGAACTCATTCTAGCAACGTACACCTGTAGCCACTCAGCTACCATGGAAAGCGGTTCATAAAAGATTCAGGGCAAGAAGAACAGCAGGCAAATGTCTGCAATTACGCCTCGGGTGTATCCGCGAAATTTAAGGAAAGTGGGACAAGCGAGGAGCGGCATTTCGCGCATTAAGCGTCTCAGCCGTAAGCACCACTTTTCCTTTTTGATTACGGGTAGGATCTTAAGTGGCCCCGATTTTTCGTCTTCATTGGGGTTCCTTCTGTATTAAGAAGGTTACGCAGCCTTGCTCGGGACAAAACCGAGCTGGTCAAAAGAGAGCCTCTTAAGCGTTTATTTATTGTTAATGAAATTCAAAAGAAGCCTGAATGAAGACGATGTACCAACTAACCCGTCAAAAAGTTCTACTACCATGAATTAAGCATTGAGTACTATATTAACGCTGCGCTAACCGCCAAGATTTATTTGCGGAAACTGCATTGGTGCGTGTAGCAGAAAATATTCTTTAAATAGGGAGTAATGCTGCATCGTGCGCAGCGAGGAAATATTTTATCGATGCCTGTGGCTACCCGCGCGACCAGTGCCGGCGAGTTGTCACCTTCGCGCGCTGGTGCCGCGCGCCTTTCATGTGCCTTTATTTATATATTTTTTCTTATTATTTTTAGGCCACGTAAATGTGCATGTCAATAGTAATCTATGTCTCCCGATGTTTGGTGGATCCAACACTATGCATATGTGCAATCTTTTGTAAGGCGAACAACAACGACCTTTGCCTCAGCCAGAGCTACTTCCTTCACTACGCCGTTTGCTATACCGGGTGTTTTTTTAGCAGGTCCAAAATTAAAAAAAAAAGGTAAATTGCTTTTGATTTATTTTAGCACTAGGGCTATACTGGAGGCTATGGCAGGCGCCAGGCAAGAGGAAAACTGCTTTAATTAGCTCGCTGATTAACTAAATATGTTAATAAACTTTTCTAACTTTCACTTTAGGGATTATGTTGTATTCGCAGAATTCGAGATCGTCCTCCAAACAGTCCAACCGAGAAAAAACAATTTCAATTAAAAATTTTTCACGCACGGTACAAGGCGCGAAAAAGTCACCCTCGTAGTCATCTTCACACCGTAACTCAGCGGCGGTGAGCGCCTCTGACGTAGTTCGCTCCGCCCTGAGCTTTGCGTCACACGGCTGATATCACCTGAAGCCCGGACGGGCGGCCTGCGCTATCGCTGCTTGTTTCGCTTCGCTCCGCGGCCTCACGGAATGCCGCGTTGGAACAAAAACGCATTGACACAAAGCGCAGGGCGGAGCGAACTACGTCACAGGCGCTCGCTGACGCTGTGCTACAGCGTGAAGCTGCCTACCAGGGTGACTTTTTCTCGCTTCGTAACGCGCGCAAAAATTTTTTTCATGAATTTGTTTTTTCATGGCTGGACTGTTTGGAAGACGATCTACAATGCTGCTAATACAACATATCCCCTAAAATGAAAAATATAAAAGTTAATTAACGTATTCAGTTAATCAGCAAACTAATTAAAGTAGTTTGCCTCTTACCTGGCGTCCGCCGTAGCCCTCAGTATAGCCCCAGGGTTAAAATAAATTTAAAGGAATTTACCTTTCTTTAAAAATTTTGGACCTTCGAAATAAAAGCACCCGGTATTGCCAAGTCCTCTAAGAAATGTGGCCGTGGTCACCTCCTTGGCGGCCTCTACATTGTGGTGATCCGGGAAGCCGCTACATCTCCATCCTTCCAAGATGGCAAGCTGGCAGAACCCGGCTTTCGACCTGCCACTTCCGGCCAAAAGGCGCCGGTGGGTGGTTTGCTCAGCGGGAGGCTACTGCATCACCTATACGGCATCACCATATGTCAGTTCAAACACGCAGTCCTCTGCGATGTCCTTCAAACCGACGTGGTACGTCGACTGGCCTGCCGTGCATTGGGCTGCCAGATACGATGCCAGCAGAGCGCGGCCGTTCTGAAGAACTTTGGCGCCTCTTACTGCCTGCTGCAGCTCTACGATGCGGTAGACGCACGTTTGCTGGCGCCAGCGTCCACCCCCGCATAGCCCCGCTCTCAACCACATATCATGCGTATGAACAAAGCCCGTCCCAGAAACCCTTGGCTACCTCCGAGTCACTCCTGTCCAGGGTATCAAGCTCAGCCGTCTCATGCCACGGCGCACTAGAGAGACCGACACAAGCTTTGTCAAACCTTCTTCTTCCACAACTGTCCTATGCGGGTTTTGGCCTTGCTGCGCCCCGGCAATCACAGAAGCCTTTGGTGTTCCTGAGAATCTTAGTGTAGAGTACGCCTGTTCCCCAACACCTCGGCAATTCATCTTCAGTGGAGAATCGTAAAGCGCTACGCCCATCTGCTTGTCACTTGAATTTAGGCGCCTCAACTACAGACAGAACTGTAAGCTTGCACTCGTTCCTCCCCTATAGCGACTGCCTCGACTGACGCTGACATTGAGCAGGTGCTAACTAATGCGCATGTCTTTGCGCCGTCCCCGCTGCACTTGCACGGACATGAGTCGCTCGCTACTAACTTGGAAGACATCGAACCATCCTTGCCAATACCTTGCTCTGAGGGTGCGCACCACTCCCCTTGACAGCAGTGCTCACAGCCCACAGCGGCGTGCCACTCATCTCAAGTTACTGCGCTGGCTACCAACCGGAACTCTGTCCTGCCCAGCGAGATGGCCATCTTCGCTGCTCCATCATCCATTCTTTGAATTATCGCATGATGTAGGTTCAGATAGCCATCATCAGCGCATTCCATGAACGTTCCGGTGGGAGCGCGTTGAAACGCTTTTGTAGCGATATCTGCACTACGGCAGCCGCTTCGAGAGGTCAGCCTGGCTGCACGCTGAGCCGTGGCACCACACTCCGCCAGCTGTGCGCATGCGCGTAGAGACGTCACGTCCCGCAGCTGGTGTGGTCCCCGCGCGCCTAGCCGCTGCTAACCACTCCGCCATGCAAATCGATTCAAATATATAATAACGCATTATAGCGACAACCATCGCCTTTTCCCAGCCCCTGCAAAGGGGCTGAGTAAGACGGAGGAGCGAACTTTACGGCGCCTGCAGACATGTTCTCTACTCTGTCCTGCAATCATAAAACATTACGATCCTAACACGGATGGGTGATGCCCGCACTGTGGGGAGACCTGTGATATCATCCACATGGTGTGGGCATGTACTCAAAATCCCCACCTCCCCCCTTCCCCTACACCTTCCAGAGAGGCATGGGAGACTGCCTCCTCAACTGCTCTTCGCTTAAGTAGCAAAGGGCTCCGGTGAAACGGGCGAGAGACGGGGCCTCGTCATGCGGTGTCTCGGACTAGGGACGCTGACCATTTAGCGGGCCACTGTGTGGCTCCCAAACTCTATTTCATCAATTAAAAGTTTTCACCACCAGCTAGCCGCTGTGCCGAGGGCGGAGCAGACGCCGCCCGCTTCGTCAGTTGTGCACATGCGCGGAGTGACGTCAGAGCAGGCAGCTGGTGTGCGCGCCGCGCGTCTAATTACGCTAGCATTTGTAGCCTTCAGCATGGCGGCGCCGTGGCAGGTCACGTGGTTGGTCACGTGGTGCGGAGCAGCTGCTGGGGGCGCGGCACGCTGGCGAAACGAGAGTGGGAGAGGGGTGGAATGGGGCGAGAGAGTGAACCCACGTCCAGGGACGAAGAGCGAAACGCAGCGGCGAAAGACTCACTTTGCAATTCGACTCAGCGAGTTCCACTCGGCCGGGTATAGCTATAGCGTCCCTGGAGGTTTAACGAGAGCTAAACCACAGTCATTTTTGTTGCCGCGTCGGGGCACGGTGATGTGTGCCCGTGCGATCACTACCATAGGGTGTTGCTTGAGGCTTGACATTGCTCCCTTGCACACGCGCTCTTCGGCCCTAAGTGACCGCCGTCATCTGCTGCACCACAGTCGCTGGTGCTGGGCTCACATAGCAGGCCGACCTACAGCCCTCACCTGCCGAAACATATACAGTCTTTGCCAAAAGTAACCAGGCTGCACGGTTTGCTTATTAGTTGTATATTAAGCTATTATGACAGCCCTCAAGCTCTAAATCTCCGTATGGTAAAGAGAAGCCCTGTCCACACTTTCAAAGAACTTTTTGACCTTTAAGGAAGCCGTAACGGCTGTACTATACGAATGAGATGGAAATCATGCAGCCTGGTTACTTTTGGCAAAGACTCTATCTCGGTGCCCACAGTAAGCTCAGCCGCTACTGCACAGCTAGAGACGCAAGCCTGAGCCTCGCCTTTGGACACAGGACGCCTGGAAGATTTATTTGGACTACATGGACTTCGGCTAACTTAAAACTCTTTGTGCACAACTCTTGTATATAGCTGCACCCTAGCTCTATTTATCGACTCATGATCTAGGCGGGGAGCCTTATAGCGAACCGTGTTGCCTGCACCGGCGAAGTGTCGGCAGGACACGCTTCTTATACGCCTGTCAAGCGCGCAAAATGAAGTGCACTTACGAAGAGTGTCACTTGCTTAAAGTGCACTCTAGCACAGCTAAACGGCGTAACATAAATGCACTCGCCAATGTGCGCACTCAAGGCGGTGTGCGTTCACAGAACACACTTTGAGGGCTTAGTGCGCAGCCTCACCACCAGCGACTTCAAAGGCGCAATATGTATAGTGCATGAAAAGTACGTAAACTTTATTTTACATGCTATAACGCTATTTTTGGGAAAAAAATTGTTCGTTGCAGCTACAAGCGAAGCATTAAAACAAATTAACGAGTCACATAGAGAATCGATGACCGCTGCCATCTTGTTTTTTGCCGAAATTCTGGATAGTCTTGGCTGGCCTTGACTTTTCTTCTGTTTCTATTTTTTTTTCATCGTTAAAAACTGTTCGAGCTCGTTTTATTTGCGCTGCCATTAAGCAATCAATTATTATGAGACCTTTTTCTTTTCCATCGGCCTCTCCAGAAATTCGGCTCATTTTCTGACACCATTTTTTTTACTACGAGTGCACTTTGGTTTCCCGTTTAGCACCGCGTAGCCCAAAGTATCATTCGGGATGCCGAAGCGCACTCCCCGTAAGTGCACTGAACGTGTGCGCTTCGACAGGGGTATTATAATGCTCTGGACATTTGCCTCAGCCGGAGTCTGCCATTGGCTAATGTGCTCGTGGCCGGGAGAGAAAGCGTGTCGACAAGTCTCGGTCGTACACGAAGCCGACCGCGAAAATGATAGCCATTTTCGATAAACCGAGCGCCGGCTTCATCTACTCACTGAATTATTTTCTGATGTACCGCACTTCACCGTCGCAATTTTCTTGTAGCCTGCTAGCAATGGCTTGAATTTTTGGCTGTGCCTTCAAAACCTCTTGTTTATATAACTAACTGTCGTGTTGTGCCTACATAGTACTGAGTGTTACGAGTCAGTCGCAGCTAAGCTTTGTTGGGCACTCTGTCGTGAATCCTTACTCGTTTTTGTCTCGTTCGGCATAAAGATCAGCTGGCACTACAATCAAGCATCTACGCAGTCTTCGGAGTTCATGCAACTAAAATAAATGAAGATCCGCAAGTTAGAGGGATATGTTCCGCACTAGGTAAAGCTTCATGGTTAAGTTGACGCTACACTTAATAAAGAAAGATGAAATATATCCTTTCTTACCTTTTTTATAAAAGATGTGTTAAAGTATTCGGTGAGGTAAAGATAAGCGACTGCATCTTCCATGCCGCCTAAGTAGCCAATAAGCTTATCTATGCACTCAGGAGAACCGAAAGTGACAGGTATGCTTGGTTTCCTTATTGACGAAAGGAACTGTGCGAGCTTTTCACGCACGCCTTCAGTGAGGACATCAGCGATGCCTCGAACAAAACACCACCCCAAATAATTCATGAATTTCTTCCTGAAAAAAAAAGAAACAACCAAAAGTAGAGCGTAGGCGACACTTAATGGAGGAAAGCTGGCATGAAAAAAAGTTGCGGTACAACTACTGCTGAACCTGGTTAGAGAGCGAAAGCTCCGTCGTATCGGGCGGATATAGACGCTTTACAGCGGCGTATCATGGGGGCTGCCATCTTTCATCACGTGATCACGCCGCCATTACTCGCCTCCTGACCGCTCGGCGCGCCCCTCGTCGCGACGGCTGCTGCGTCTGATGTTTCGGTTCCGACAGGCAGTGTTTCGGCTGATACGGTTGTAAAGGAGTGGGAAGACGACACTGTGGTTGGTCCGAAGCTTCGAAGGACATGTGAAAACCCTAATTTGTTCATTTTAGGCGTGAAAACGTGATCGGGCTTCATGTCGCGAAGAGCCGCTGAGCTCTCCGCCTGTTCGAGGCAACGGGTCGATTGCCTGAATGCCGCTGTAGGGTTTGCTTAATATTTTTTATTGTTATTATCTAAAACAGCAAGGTTTAATGACCCTGCGGCTGCGCAGGTCGTTGTCGTATTGTGTACATGCATGCGGAGACTGCTCTAAAACGCTCACATATTGCACATTTTACTCATTTGTTTACGACTTGTTAAGGGTTAGGAAGCCTAAAATATTTTCTGTTGGTTTGCTAAATAAAGGAAGGCGACAAAAATAAATAAACAAACAAATGTTACCCAATCATGTAAGCAGTACCATGCATCAAGCAGCCTTCACAAGTTTGCATGCAATCGTTTACAAGGATTCCGCGATATAATTGTTATAACTCGCGCATGGCAGAGCGTTCACTACACGAAGTTCACAATTATGTCAGCCTCACATAGTATAAAATTGTGGTACCCTACATGCTCGATATGCGAACATGAAAATGCTCGAGGTCTCGCTGGTTGTAAGTATTCAGCCGGAGTCACTTCTAGTGACTGTCTCGCATGGACCGCGAGGAAGTGACAACCGCAGAGCACAGCAGCCGTAACATAAATGCTTTATTCCGATTGTGGTCCACAAAAACCGCGAGACTTGGAGCGAAGTTCAACAGTAGCACCAAGACGGTGTGTAATACACGAACTGACGGTAAGCGTTGTCCGCTCGCACGGCTATGCACTGCACAATATGCACTAGCGGCTTAGGAGCGTAAGTCTGTTTTTTTTTGTGACGTTTCGGTGGCGGGACAGCTTGTTCAGGCGGCTATGTTGCGCACTTAACCTCGCAGATTTTCCAAGATCGAGACCTTTCCTTCTATATTCGCTGTCTAGCGCTGGGGAACGTGTGTGTTGCGTTCGCCCGTTCGGAAAGGGTGGATGTCCAACGGGCGCGCACAGGGGCAGTACGTCCTTGTGCATTTCTGTTCCGTGAAGCTCGCAAACGATCGCATCCCGCCCCTTTAATTGTTTGTCGCACTTCTTGTAATCCACAGAAGAGCATGTATTTTCTGTTTCCACATTTCCACTGCTGCGTCGCGGCATACACGCCGGCGACTTACGAGGCAAGTAATGACGCCGTTTTTCGAGCGCACCCGTGGCGCCATCTGGTCTCAAACGGAAGAACTGTGCGCTGTAAACGGTCTATAAGCCGCTTGGCGTCTGTAACGTTGAGTGCGTTCCGGACGCTTGATAGACAGCGCACCCACTCTGCTACTCTGGTCGGTGGCAGTTAATGGTTCATCGCGAGAGTTTGCTCACCCAATGAACGCTGCAGCCTATTGAAGCAGTGCCACGTTGTCAACGCTAATGCATACAGCCCTCATCTCTCTCTCATCACCCCACGTATCTATAAGTGTGACTGAGGCGTCCACTGACACAGTGAGCCATTTATGCGCATTTCCTTTTCTTAAAATCATACAGCAAGAGCTACTATGGCCACAGAAAGCTTTGGCATAGGATATTTCTCGTCTTTACTAAGCGTGGCCAAAGATCCACTTTTGAAGTGTTTCCCCCTGAAAGTGCCGAGCCCCAGACCAGTAGAAAGCTTATATCCACTATATATAATCAGCTGGTTTCAGACTGCAGAGGAGATCGAGTACAGTGCATCCCGCATGCGCGGCGAATGCTCGAATAACTAGGCCACCGCTGCGGGGCCGGAAGATTTCTGCCTGCAGCGTGCGAGGTTCTTTTTTCATAATAATTTAAAATATCTGAAACAATATGCTGTCTACATCTATAAGAGTAAAACGCTAAACGAAAAGATATACGACGATAAGCGTCACCGGAAGCACTTCGGCATTGAAAAAACGATGTCGACCCAACAGTGCAACTAACATTCGTACATCAGCTGCAAGTACGCAGCCCTCGTCTATTGAGAGATTTCTGTCGGGAAATATTGACTGCCTACTGGAATAGTTAGGTATACGTCCAAAGCCATGACCAAAGCCACACTGCATGTAATGCGATTGCGAGGTAATCGATAGCTCTTTAGGGCAACGGAGGGGATTCCAAGAGAGAGCCGGCGCAGCAGCGGCGTCAGAGGGCTGGTGGGCGGATGAGAATAGTAAGTTGGCCGAGAAAACTGCAGAAATATTAAATGAGGGATGTGGGAGACGCCTTTACCTTGCATGGGGCGTAGAAGTGTCAAGGTAGAGCATCCGCCCCCTGTGCAAGAGTAGCGCGCGTTGAGCCTGTTTCCGCGTAATTCTGCGCCGAATTAAAAGACGTCCAGTATCGATGGAATGGAATAACTAGGCTAGTGTCACACCCTGGCCTTGGCGACGAGAGCCGGCTAAACAAGTAGATTTGGCAAAACCTCGTGTTGTACTTAATCACAACCTCCTATATGAACGAACCAATTGACCCCATAGACCCCATTGAACCCATAGACCCCAGCGCCTGCGGAACAACTGAATAAGCCGGCGGTCAGACCTTTGACGCCGCGGAGGGTGCTAAGAATCACTGGCACAGGTCAGGTTGATATTGGAAACTGAACCTCACAACGTTTAACGCTACAACCTTATCCACTGAGGCTAGTCTAGTCGAGCAACTTACCCCTAGTAAATGGAGTGCCTTAGTGCATAATGAGGTTAGGAGGACAGATGGAGCATACGCCGTACTAAAGCGACGGCCCGCAGTCTGCTATTATGGATTAGCGGACAGACGAGAACTAGGCATGCGATTTCTGATGCCCCATAGAGGAGTTCGATAAACATTAACAACAGAGTGGCAGTGTCGTAATTGAGCTTAATAAGAGATACAAACTCAAGGTTGTATAGGCCTACGCGCATGCATTCATAATGGCGAGATGGTCGGAAGCCTTTATGAAGACGGGCAGTCGGCAATGAATAAAGCAAAAAAGAATGCACTGTATTGATGGGTGATTTCAATGTCAAGGTAGCCAAGAAACGAGTGGAAGACCAGGCATTCGGTGACTATGGTGCACGTGCTAAGAATAGCAGGAGGCAGCTGTTTGTAGGGTTCGCAGAATGAAACTATTTGCTAATCATAAATGCCTCCTTCCGCGAACGGGAAAACCGGAAATAGATGTCGAAGAGCCAGAACGGCAAGAGTGAAAAGAAGTAGAATTGATATTGCGTGTGCACTCTGGTATAGTGCAGGATATGGAGGTGATCTAGGAGGCGGGGTGTAGTGACCAAAAGAGGTCAAGATATTGAATTAGCCTAAACTCGACGAGCGACGGGAAACCTTACAGAGGGAAAATTGGGTGGATGCGCTAATATACGGGGATGGCAATGTCATTGTCAATAGGAGTAAGGTAGCAGTAGCTGTGGAGTTCTAGATCAATGAAGAAAAGGAAGAAAAAAAAGAAGTTAAGGGAGCCTTAGAAGTAATGGAAAGGAGAAACCAGCTCTTGAGTATCAGGTGTTAGCAGATCTATTGAGGGGCGAAGAGGAGATTGTGTTTGATAAAATGGCCACCCTACATACGGAATGCCGCGTGACCTCAATCGTAAGGGCATCGTAAAAGACCGCTAATTTTATCTTATAAGAAGAGGGATGCCGAGGGGCAGAAAAAAACAGAACGATCAGGTTACTATCGCTTTTGTGTAAGGCATTCCCTAACGTAATCGTTAATAGAGCCAGGCCAACCTTAGACTCCATTCGACCAAACCACGAGGCAGAAGTTTGTGAAGGCTACTCGAAAATTGAATATATTCACACTATTAATTAGGTGACACTAAAACGGTCACAACATAACCGTCCACTATATGTACCCTTCATAGATAACGAGAAAGGATTTGGCTGAGTCCAAACCTCAGGAGACATGCAGGAGTTACAGAATCAGTGCTTTAGAAGAGCCATGTCTAAAAATACTGGAAGATGTCTGTAGCTGCTGCATAGCCACAATTGTCTTCTATAAAGTCAGCAATAAAATTCGAATAAGGAATAGTGTCAAGCAGGCATACTCTCCCGCGAATGCTATTCGCTGCATGTTTGCTGGAGGTATTCAGAGATTTTGGTAGGAAACAGTTGGGGATAAGTGTTATTGGAGAATATACCTTAGAAACCTGCGGTTCCTGATGGCACGGCGTTGATAAGTGACACAACGGAGGAAAAGCACAGCATGACCAATGACTTAGTCAAGCCAAGTAGAACGGTATTTATAAAAAGTTGATATGTATAAAACTGTTGCAATGTCAAAGGACTAGAAGGGAAGAGGCGTTTACGACAGGTAGCTAGGAACTGGAAGCATAAAGGAAATACATATACTTAGGGCAGGTAGTGAGAGCAGATCCAGAAAACGAGAGTGAAATAACTTGAAGAGTAAGAATGAGATGGAGTGCATTTGGCAGGTGCTCTCCGATTAAGATTGGCATGTTACCAGTATCTCTAAGGATACAAGTAATGGCAGTTGAATCATACCGGTAGTCGACTATGGAACAGAAACCTCTAGGCTAACGAAAAGGGTTCAACTTAAATTGAGAACAACGCAGCGCGCTGTCGAAAGGAAAAGTGGAGGGGACACTTGAGCTACTCCTCAAGGGTGTGACGCGAAAGCGTTAATAAGGTAGTTCCCATATATATGGGCTGTTCATTCTCGACTTTACATTTTGCGCATGGTGCAGTAGTGAAGCGATGTGTCAGTGCCATGGGATGGCAGGTGCTGCAACCGATGGGGCTTATGCGGTCCAGGTAACTATTCTCAAGCAATCTTCCGCAACCAATCATTAATTTAGCTGTCACTTTCCGCTGTGGTGAGTTTGCTCACAATGTAGTTGTCAGGGTGCGATGATGCCCAAGCTGCAGAGGTAATCTGCCCAATATCGCAAAAAGATGCTTTCACTCCGGTTCTTTGCTTTCACTCCGGTTCTTTGTTGGACCGGCCTTTCCCAGTGCGTTTCCAATATTGGGCCAATTACCTGCGCTTATTGGGTGCCTGCAGGTCACGTGGCGTAGCTGGGCCACCTTGGTTGGTTCTCCGGGAATTTTTTGCTTAGAATGCCGATGCCAACCATGACGCCTAATTTTCTGCAGGATGGAAGCGTTAACGCCATGTCATGAGAATGATTGGTGCTTCGTGAAGAGACACTAAGAGAGCAGAGCGGTCAAGGAACAAAAGCGAGTTAAGGACGTCTTAGACCAATTCAAGTAGAAATGGGCTTGGGCTATTCATGTAATGTGAAAGCAAAATAAACGATGGACGTTAATGGTATAGCACTGGATTCCAAGAGGTGGGAAGCTGTTGCACTGTGTGGCTGATAGTTAGGCGGGTGGCTGAAATGAGAAAGTTTGCGGGGATAAGGTGCGCCCAGCTGGCACACAAAGGTAGGTGTTATTGGAGAGTTATGGGGAGGTCTTCGACCCTTAAGGGACGCAGCCAGACTGTTGATGAAAATGCGCTTAGCTGGCATTTCTTTTATCCCCGTAGAAGCCCCACGCGGGAAATGCACAGGGTCACTTGCTTTACGACAGGCGCCTGTTCTTGCCAACTTCATCGCTCTGCGCAAGAATGAGACACGAGTAAAGAACTGACGCTGACTATATGCTCCTATATTTATGATCGGCTGAATTCGACTTGATGATTTTATTACGAATGGGAAATTACCGGTTCAAATTTTCAGGCGCCATTTTATGAGTGCATCAAAATCGTTCTTTGCTCCTGAATGGGGTGTACAGGTCTTATAAAAAGCAATTAGTCACTTTCTTAGTGCAATAAACCAAGTGGTAATTATCCACAATCGTATGAAAATTTTGTAGAAAATGCCCAAATTGATAAAATAAGAGTAGCCAAATGCCCGGACACTTAACGTAGATACCTAGAAAAACCTGGAAGCAGTTAATGTTTCGAAGGTGCTCATTACATCTGAATGCGTGCACTAGATTGTTAATTATTGCTGGTTTCGAAATCTCTCTTCTGAAAAATGGTGGACGGAGTGGAACCCCGCAGAGTGTTTCGCGAAATACAATTTATTGCGTTTGGTATATGGAATGAAAAATAATCCCATTTGCGGCATAAAGGGTGCTAAATCCATCTACAAAAGCACTGCTAGGGGCAGTACTTTCACAGAAAAACGATGGCTTCGCCTTATACATAGTAGTGGGCAAAGCGCCTGGGAGGCGTAAGCTTACCTTGGCAAGGATGAAATATACTTTATTAATTCTTCAAAATAATTGATATTGTGCACACCAACACGCTGTGTTTCCTCAAAAGTGACGCCAGCTCGTTCGAAATCACTCTCCAGGGAGGCCTTGAATGGAAACTTATGAACAAAAACAATTCCATAGAATAAGATGCACTGCCAGAAAAGCATGACGTATGTTTTTTTAGTGTATAATACGAAAGTCAAATGCGTAATAACGTTTCAAGGCAAGCGTGAGGGCTGTCTCGAATTGCACAAGTTTTTAATTTTCTTTTTTATGGTGCTTTTGCTGATACTATGTCTTCTCAATGTTGTTCTGGTTTTGTACTGTACCGATTTCTTCTTGTGTTTATTTCATATGTTTTCGTTCCTTCACTGTGGCAGTACAAGGGCTTAACCCCCCCCGCAGAAGCGCGGTTCATATCAGTGCAGATAAGCCAGACGCAAGCGACAGGGGAATCCCGATGTTGGAACTTATGAGTTTCAACGTCATTTTAACGCAAATGCGACCGCCTTTCCGTGTTTTCTCAGCAAACAATCATTCAAGGTTTTTCAGATTTTACTTGTAGCTGTACAGTTAATCGCCACGGCAGTCAGTAATATCTCAGTGAGGTGGAGTTAAGCGTTAAGCTACGCGTGAAATTCGCAGCATCTTTGATGATCACCTGGCGTTGTTTTTTGTATCTTGAATCAAGCGATATGTTCATAATTTTTCTCTTAACCATGCAAGGAGCAGTGTCGAGCAGTCCAAATTGTAAAAAAGATTCTGGGTCGTAGTTCAGAAATGTGCAGAGTGGGAGAAAATTAGGATGACAAATTAAGCGACTTTAAGCTGAAGTGCCTGTAGGTACCCCACTGTATGCACCTGAAGGTAGTTTAGGTTTGTGTCCAGGAAAGCAGAGGTTGGCACTGGGAACGTAACATGTTATTGAATCTCTTTTAAAGTAGTGCCGTTTAGCCTGAGTGAACAATGCATGGTTAGCAGCGCTCCCGGCGATGAGTTTTCACCTTTTGTATAGCACGTGTTTCAGGGAAGCCTAATGTTTTAAAACAGGCAGTTTTAGGTAAAGGGTGGCTTTTGAAGAAACATATTGCGGCTGTTGGCAGACTTTGAAAAACAGATAAGTGTTTAGGACTACTGAGTCGTCTATCTAAATTCCATTAGGCATTTTTATAACTATTCGAGGTGGGAGCATAGCTGTAATTAGAGATATGTAGCTAACCATTACTAATATTCGCGTCAGTTTTAGAAATTAAAAGCGGGATTGCCGTCAGCTCTATGCCACAAAATGTTTTGGGCATTTATCGCGCATTTCGAAAGTAGCGCGCCCGCGTTGCGTTCAAAGCGACGCGCACCGGTGAACTGCATTGTACGCCGCACGTCACTCCAGGGCGGAGTGTTAGTTTGTATGTAAAAAAAACAAACAGTTATAACCATGCGGGGGGGCGGGGGGGGGGGGGCTGTGCAAAAAGCCCCTAGAGAAGAAAGTAAAGAAAGACTAAACAAACCGAGCGAGCGTGTGAGGTGCTCAGTGGCAACTTAGCTGCCTGTATCTAGTGATCTAATGTTTTTTTGCTACAGTTATTTATGGAAATGATTCATTTGCATCTACCTTACCGCACCGACCCGGCTACACAGAAGTTGTATATGACTTTCTTGAAAACTATTTGCTATCTTTAAATCTGGAGTTTTTTAGCAAGCTGCTTACGATTAGATCGTGCAACTGAGCAACTCCTTTCTTGATTGAAATCTACGCCATCATAGGGGACTCCTTTAAATGTATAGAACCTTCGGTATGAATGTCGTTGTGCCTGCGTGCAGCAACCGAACGACTCAAAACAAAAGCTAAATAAATCTTACCTGGCCTCCAAATGTCTTTTGCCACTCTTGTAATGTTTGGATTTGGAATCTATACTTGGAAGCTGAATTCCGGATAAGCTGAAAACGAAGTTTTTAGGATATAGTAAATCTTATTGCCATCAGTAAATGAAGGTTGGGAATAAAGTAGTGACGGCTAATTAAAAAAATACACAAGAAAGATTTGGCGAAAAGTCACGGCAGACAAACTAATGCAGAAAGGGAGAAGAGAATGGGCAATACAGTAATGCGAGAAGGTTTGCTCAAGATCATTTCAAACTAGCCGCCCTAATTTGCGGTCCGCCATCTGCGAAGGATGCATGTTATCGATTTTTCTCATACCCTTTGTTGTTAGGCTTCGCCACCGTTCTAAACTTCGCCGTCAACCCTGTTACATTCACCGCAAGAGTAAAACCTTCCCATCTGATATTCGTTGACCCACGTCCTGCGACAGCTGCGGCAGCCAATCGCCACAATTTATCACACTCATCTCTCCATCTAATTTCTGCTGTCTTCTGCGACGCTTTTATTCTGCGATGCTACCCAAGAGGTTGACCGGTTAGATGATCTCCCCATCCCACCTCCTGCCCCTGCACATTTGTCTGTCAAGATGTGTGCTAGGATATCACTACATCGTGTTAATTGTATTCTTGGGACGAACATTAGCAATATTATGGGCAGCACTTGCCTAATGTTCTACGCTCATTCTTATTCTCCTGTATTTTTCGCCCTCATGATCCGGATCTGTATCGAAATGTCGGTTCTGGTGGATGCCCTCCCTTACCACGCTGATCATCCTGCTTCCTGCCAAAACAAGTTATTCCCTTCCCGCGCTGCTCAACATTGTCTAATCTACTCAACTTTGCTATGCAGGCCTTTAATGACAAAATAGCAATGAGTACAGCGAGAGTAAGTTCAGCTTTCGAAGGCAAGTTTTAAGACAGAATGTTAGCACCAGTATTCAGCTGCTATGTCAGTGTTTCCCTTTTCGGGCTAAACGCATTGGAGTTCTCTACGTTCACCTTCGATTAGCAATCGCTTCGCAATGACTTCCGCTTGGCCGCGCGCAAGAACAATACTTTGAAAAGAATCGAGGAAACACATTTCGGAAATTAAGCAACCAAAAAATTCCGTCATATTAGTAGCCATTACCAATAATTCCTGCGAAGTGACAATGGTAGGTGAACCCTCTAGGTACATTGAACACGGCACATTTGATTCACGTACTCAAATGGTCGTTCTGTACAGTTATAATCTGATTTCCTCGCATATTTTCTAGCTGCAACACATCTCTAAATGGATTTATGGTGGTCACATAGTGTTGCAACTGATATCACTCACGCTGCCTTGAGCAGCCTGTCATTCATATGTGGTCATATTACCTGCAGCATCACCGAAAATTCGGCTGCAGACACTTAAGTTCGCTGAAATTTCTGCGGCGCCATCCCGCCTCCAGCACAGTACGCGGACGCACGACGCAACGCATGTCGGTAGCTGCTCTATTGTTGCTCGCGGCATCGTCGCCAGAACGCTCGTTCTGTCTGCGTCTTACCTCCCCATCCCAGATGCTTTCTAGCGCGCAGATGCGTGCCGAGTTGCCCACGCGCTGGCCCTCAACAAGGTCTTGTACTTTGCACCCTACATTTCCTTCAATCAGACTCAACACTCTCGAGACTGCCCTTGCCGGCCTCTACAAGGCAGGTCTCAACCTCCCTATCACTACCTCGTCCGCTCAGCTCTTTGCCACAGGTCTCTTTCATCCTCTCCGTTCTCATTTCTCTCTCCATCGTGATTCGCAGCTTGCCCGCCTTTCCATTACCCGTCAGGGTCAGTGGTTACTGACTCAAGCGGGTATCTCGCCCATTCCCATCGACCCGTTTTACCTCTCCTATTCCAACCCCGGCTCCCAATCTTCGTATCCTCCCCCTCCCGACCAACATGTCCCCCGTCCTGCACGCCGGCCGTCGGCATGCGGCCGCGCAGCAACATTACCCTCTCTTTGATACCCAGGGTGTAGCCTACAAGGATGCCTCCTTAGTGGGTCCACGAGGTTCCTGCAGCTACGCCCTGTACCATCCCCACCTCCCCGCTCCTGAAACTCACACCAGCGGGCCGTATCTACACCCTCCGGATGCACTGTCCCTCGAGGTCCTCGCCATTGCACATGCCCTTCAGTCATTTGCTCTCCTTCCCTCTCTTCAAGAGTGCACAGTCTATTCAGACTCACAAGCCGCTATACACCACATACAGAAACGCACCCTAACCCGTACTCTCCAACAGGAGGTCGAACGAGCGGTCTCCTCATTGCAGCCTTCCATCGTTTTCCTCCGCTGGGTCCCTGGGCATTCAGGGATTGACGGCAATGAGCTGGCCCATCAGCTCGCCCGCGACACACCTTTCCGAGCACCGTTGATTCCCTGGCCCAAGTCCTCGGAGGACGGTGGGAGACTCACCCTTCGCCGCACCATAACAGAGGTCTACCTCGAGCTCCGCCTAGACAAACGCCTTTACCCTCCCCTCATCCATTGCTCACGGTGCCGGAGCCTCGCCTTCTGCGGCACATCCAAATGAATGCAGTTTTCACCCCGTCTCGCCTCTTTTTCTATCGCTATCGATCAGACCCTTCCTGTCCCAACTGCCCCTGTATCTATGCGGACCTGGCCCATTGCTTCTTCTATTGCCCGGGTACTCAGCAGTCGGGTTCATACTCAACACATTCTTTATCCATCACCACCTCGCTCGACTGGCTTGGCGCTGAAGGGGAGGAAGAACAGCGACTTCTGGTCGCCCAGGCGGTCGACATGCTCGGCCTGTAAATTATGGCCGAATAAAGGTCTTGTACTACTACTACTACTAGCGCGCAGCGTTCTACAGTGCACTGTTTGAATGTCAGCAGTCGGTGTGTTTGCGGCCAGTGCATGTTTTTTTTTGCCTTCTCGCTTCCCTGCGGATTGCTGTGGGGACGCGGGTGTACGGTGGACGATCTATGCGCGATGCGGCGCCGAGGGGTTCGTGAGCGTCTGATGCTCGAAGAGGAAGGCGGAGGTTCGGAACGCGGCGAGTTCAGCCCTGTTTGTGTGCGTGCGCGGAACCTTTCCTTTCCCAAGTGTTTAATTGGCTGGCATCCTTTTCCAAGTATTTGATTGGTTGCTGTCCCCGCGAAGGGCGGATACAGAATGCTTAAAACGGAGCGCTCCCGGTTAAGGGGGCTGATTTCGTGTAATATACGGTTCAGTCATATGGTAAATACTTTTCTCCTTGTTTGTTTCGTCTTGTTTATTTGTGTGTTAATAAATAGTTAACCTTCTTGTCCCGCCGTCGAGTAATGTGATTGTTTTCGAGTCCGTACCATCAATCCCTCAAGAAATCCGATTTCAGCATCATCAAATGTTTCCTCACATCGCCAAGTGAAGGGGAAACTCAATTGGTGCAGTCGTGCCAGGATCGCAACGTATTTCTACTCGAGGCATTGGACGGAAGGTGAGAAGAACAAGTCGGTGGACAAGCTACAGAGTGGACGTCAATGAGTAATTACTCCCTTATTACAAGCTACAGAGTAGCTCGTCCTAAAGGAGGAAACGCGAAGCTGCGTCGAGAAACATACGTCGAGACGCTTCAAGAACGCAGGTCGAGTTCGAGAGGACGCCGGAAGCTCAAGTCAGCGAGGAGCTGAAGGAGCCGGGCGAAGACAAGCCGTTGAGGGTTCGATTGGTTGGTTTGGTTTATGGGGTTTAACGTCCCAAAGCGACTAAGGCTATGAGAGACGCCGTAGTGAAGGGCTCCGGAAATTTCGACCACCTGGGGTTCTTTAACGTGCACTGACATCGCACAGTACACGGGCCTCGAATTTCTCCTCCAAAGAAATTCAACCGCCGCGGCCGGGATCGAACCCGCGTCTTTCGGGCCAGCAGCCGAGCACCATAGCCACTGAGCCACCGCGGCGGCGTTGAGGGTTCGAGACAGCAAGCTGCTGGAAGGAACCAGGCCTCCACATCGAAAGGTTGAGAGCATGAACCAGGGGACCAAGTGTAGCAAGTTCAAGTCGGCGAGTTGCGGAGAGAGACAGAGCCCCGAGTCCTCTCGTCGCGGTCGTCCCAGCGTAACCATGGCGCGCCCAGCAACAGCTGCGCGCCGCTGCCGCCAGGAGGCGCTCGCTGTGATGACGTCACGCCAGAGGGACAGAGACAGAGATCGAACTCATCTCGTCGCGGTCGTCCCAGCGTAACCACGGTGCGCCGAGCAGCAGCTGCGCGGCGCTGCCGCGAGGAGGCGCTCGTTATGATGACGTCACGCCAGACGGAGATATATCGGGCTCCGACCCGGCTCGTTTCAGTCGTCCCGGCTTAACCACGCTGGGCGTTTCAGCCAGGCTTAGCCAAGCTGAGCCTCTGACAATTTATTGTTGTTGTATAAGGAACCTTCGGTGATTGTTCCCGTGGCATACGTGCGTCTCGTATTCACGTGTGCGGGAGGGGATACGAAGAGGAAGGCGGAGGTTGGGAACGCGGCGAGTTCAGTGCTGTATGTGTGCGTGCTCGAAACCTTTCCTTTCCCAAGTCTTTGATTGGCTGGCATCCTTTCACCAGTATTTGATTGGTTGCTGTCCCCCGCCATTGGGGCAAACACATGAGGCTTAAAACGGAACGCTCCAGGTTAAGGGGGCTGGTTTCGTGTAATCTAAGGTTCAGTCATAGCTTAAATACTTTTCTCCTTGCTTATTTCTTCTTGTTTATTTATGTGTTAATAAATAGTTAACCTTCTTGTCCCGCCGTCGAGTAATGTGATTGTTTGCGAGTTCGAACCATCAATCCATCAAGAAATCCGAATTCATCATCATGAAATGTTGGCTCACATCGCCACGTGAAGGGGAAACTTAACTGACACCATGAATGGTGTGGAAAAGTTCGGGAGACAAAAGGAGGACGTCGGACGTGCGAAAAGGCATCGCGTACGGCTCATTAACGAATGTTTTATCAGTTTATCCAACGGTGCTTCGGATGTAGACGGCCTAAAAGTGAGATCCTCACAGATGTAGTGTCAAAGCAAACGAATAAAAGGGGAAACAAAAAAAAATGGCTATGGACTGGAAATACCGTGTTGTAATGTTTGTTCCGCACTCAATGCACCATGGCGTCACGGCTGGGTACTTGGGGTTTCCCAGCACACTTAACCGCGCCGCAGAAGTAAGCTTTTAGTGACTAAAAATGCGCCGTACGATTCAGAGAGAGAGAGAGAGACTCTTTAATGAAGAGCAAAGAATTTAGCCGGCGTTTAAAAATCGCTGGCATGCTACTCTGCGTAGGGAGGGTGATTTGGGAGATAAAGACAGAAGGAGAGCAGAGTGGAAGAGTTAAAAAAAAAAAACGAAGATAAAATGCGGCCATGAAATGGGTACTAAGGATGCAATGGCGAGTATTGATGTAACCTATGGAGTGATGGAGTGCATAGTCCGTCAAATGGGCTGACGAAGTTCACTGCATGAAGAATGCATGAAGGTGACGTGCAAGTGAATTTAAAGCTTATCGAGATGTACAATGTCTTTTAAATATGTGAATAGAAAAGTCATTGCAAGTCTCTGTTGCCTAAGGCAGGCTAAGGGACCTAAAACTTTGTCCATTGTCGTACGATTCAGCGTTATACGTCGCCACCAGTGTGCAGTGTCAGCGGTTCAAGCTTCACATAACTTCGCCGCAAGCTCAAAAAAGCTGTGTCGACAGCATCTTGCCTCCCTCTCTCGACACCGAGCCTTCTATTGCAAGCACTACATGCCACGCTGAACAAGCCCTTAGGCTTGGCCGGATACGCAACTTGGCCTCGCAGGATCGCTCTAAGGAATGTTACGACCGCCAGCGGAAGAATGTCTGCTACCTTCCTGGTGCCATTGCATGGTTGTGGACGCCTCTTCGCAAGCGTGGTTTATCCCAAACAATGCTTTACTTCTACACAGACCCGTTCACCGTTCTAGGTCGCCTCAATGACCTGAACTATGTAGTCTCTCCTCAATGTACGCAAGGACGCCGTTCAAAGAAAACCTAAATCGTGCATGTCACACGGCTAAAGCCCTTCGACTCTCGATATCCAGATTGATTGAGTGGCCCAGAGCGCTTCGTCTACGAACGGGGAAGGGTCACACGCGACCTATGGACCCGGAAGAAACAACAAAGTGCGTACGCAAAAAACAGAAGATCGGCATCTTCCCACTCACACACCAAGCTCGGGTTGCCCTGCCTGTGTAAATAGCCTTTTTAAAAAGAACCTCTAATAATGTTGTTAAGCAGGACATTAACAGACAACGAAGGATGAGAGCTGGACACAACCCCGTGCGTGACCGAAAGTTGGACCACTACAACAGACAAATTTTAGCCGGCGGAGAAAATGCATTTGAACAATTAGTTTCCCCCTTCGCAGCTTCAGTAGATGTCTGCGACGAGCGCTTCTTAATTTCTGCGCTTTGTGCGGGTGAAGCAGTGAAGCTGCAGATGCCGTTCATTAGAAGTGATGTCACCTTGCACGTGCTCCGGCGTTGCGCTCTTATCGTTTTTCACAATGTGCATGATAACAAAAGCTCAAATGTAACAGAGGACTAAGTTCTGGCACTATTTAAAATGCGTTATTTAGCTTCTGCTTATTCTTCAGTTTTTAGTTCATCAATTTTTGTTGGCAGATTGAGGTAGATTTATGTTGGTTCCACAGTAATGCTCCACTGCACGTTGATGCAAACCGCATTGGTGTCATCAAAGGTCTTAGACGGTAACAATTTGATCATGAGGTGAGGAGCGCCGCTTGTAAACTTTGAGAAAACTGTTTTTTGGTGTTGATTTCACTGAGGCCATAACCATCATTGCTTACCACGATGAGGTGCTTTTCAACTGCCAGAATCTCTTCCATCACATGCTGCACATTCTCCTCATCTTGAGCGCTGTTAAAGGTTCCATCGTCTTGCTCTGAATGCTTCGCAGGGCCTTTCCTAGTTTCGCTAACGAACATATATAAAACGCTGGATATAAAGTCCTTGTACTTTTGGTACTTGTTTTGCAGTTCTTTGTCGTGCTCTATACGTTTCAGGTCGCTGTGCGGAAATGCAAACAGCTGTGACGGTACATTCACCTGTTAAAAAAGAAAATTTTGAACTTAAATAGGGTTCCAAAAAGCAGTATTGAATATTCTGAGCGTTTCTTATAAGTGTCTTTCCTTACGTGGTTGTTGGAGCTTTTTAACTGATATTACCAGTGAAACGGAGATGTTTTATGTGCTGATTATTATAACGGTCATACTTTCTCACAAATTTCTACGAGATTTCTGAATTACATCAAAAGGTAAAAGAGGTACAATGACACGAGAGTGCTTTGTTCAAGGTAAGTACTTCATATCATCTTGAACTGCATTTTTTCTTTAGTCCCTTTCACGCAAAATTATTAGCAGCGACTGGTTAATAAGAAGACAGCATTCCCGTACAAAACTGAGGAATACTCATAACCTAACTAACTTCCGTCTAACTTCTGTCACACATTTGTACATAATCCTAATATAAATATTGGTATCAGCATATAAATAACTCGACAACAAATAAATATTGTTCGAAATAGCACATGCTGAAATTAGGGTATGCTGGCGTACTTGGGAACAAAATTTTACTTCACAGCAGGAGTAGCATCAATACTGAAAACCGCGGAGTTCGCATGTTACAGCAATTGAGTGAAGTATTCATAGAAGTCTAAGAACAAATGAAGAAGCATGCACCCTCCTGGGCACCCTCCCCTGAACCCTCCCACAGATAAGTCCTAGAGACAATCCAACCGCCCACTGACGCACCCACCTTCACCTTCGCCCACCTCCACCTTACAAAATTACAATGTACCGGAAGCTCACGCATCAGCTGAAAGAAAGAGTGGCAGCTAAGTCTAATTAGAAGACGCGATGGCATTGCGACCATTATAATGCTAAAGACAAAACCCCTTTGCTGCCGCAGATGACCGCATTAGTTTGCACGTTTTTCTGTCAGGTT